>NC_088238.1:41720047-41942323 GCF_036934945.1 Oncorhynchus masou masou
GGCAAAGATGTAGAGCAATGTTCATCAGCGCAACATTACATCTGACGCCTCACGGCCCGTTGAAGGTGCACATGAGCGGCGTCCCAGGTCTCCTCTGCTTAAACCATTCGTCCACCGCAGGAGCCTCTATCTGGATCTGATGCCAAGGTGTCAGAACCGGCTGATACCCCAGTACTCACTGGAAGGGGGAGAGGTTAGTGGAGGAGTGGCCGAACAAGTTTTGGGCCATCTCTGCCCAGGGGATGAACGCCGCCCACTCCCCCGGCCGGTCCTGGCAATAAGACCGCATCCTGGTTTACTCTCTCCACCTGCCCGGTGAACACCCAAGGAAAGGATGCCCTCCAGACCCTTGACGTGAACTGGGGACCCCCATCAGACACTATATCCTCAGGCACCCCGTAGTGCCGGAAGACGTGTGTAAACAGGGCCTCCACAGTCTGTAGGTACGTAGGGAGATCGGGCAAAGGAAGGAGACGGCAGGACTTACAGAACTGATACACAACGACCAGGATCGTGGTGTTACCCAGTGAGGGAGGAAGATCCGTGAGGAAGTCCACTGATAGGTGCGACCGCGGCCGTTCTGGAGCGGGTAAGGATTGTAACTTTCCTCTAGGCATATGCCTAGGGGCCTTGCACTGGGCACACACTGAGCAGGAGGAAACATAAACCCTCATGTCCTTGGCCAAGGTGGACCACCAGTACTTCCGACCGATGCCAGGATGACCAGAGGAGGGTGGCGTGTGGTCCCAATAGATCAAACGGTTGCGGACAGCAGACGGAACGCACAGATGCCCAGCTGCACACTGGTGCCACCAGGCAAGAGGCATGAAGTATGGGGGTGGGATCTATGGACCACTCCTATGTGTCATACATCCGGTACAGTGTGTCTGCCTTAGCGTTCTGGGAACCTGGTTTGTAGGACAGGGTGAAAACAAAACAGGAAAAGAACATTGCCCACCTTTCCTGGTGAGGGTTCAGTCTCCTCGCCACCCGGATGTACTCCAGATTGCGGTGGTCAGTCCAGATGAGAAAAGGGTGTTTAGCCCCCTCATGTATCCACACCTGCAGAGCCTTGACAACAGCCAACAGCTCCCGATCCCCCCCATCATAGTTTCGCTCCGCAGGGCTGAGCTTCCTCGAAAAGAAAGCACAAGGGCGGAGCTTTGGTGGCGTACCCGAGCGCTGAGAGAGCACGGCTCCTATCCCAGTCTCGGACGCATCCACCTCCACTATGAACGCCAAAGAAGGATCCGGATTAGCCAGCACGGGATCCGGGGTAAACAGACAGAGCCCTCAGGTGACGAACAGCCCTGTCCGCCTCAGCCAACTACTGCAGTCGCACTGGTCCCCCATTCAGCAATGAGGTAATGCCCCTGCCCCAGGGATTCGGAGACATATGTTTCCATAGCTGCCGTCTCCTCCTGTGACAGGGGATACACGTGACTCCTGGGAAGTGCTGCGTCTACCAGGAGATTTATCGCACAATCCCCCTCTCACCCGAACAAGGAGAGGGACCGACTTCGGCGGAAGTCGTGACAGGCAGTTTTATGCTATACTTTTGTTTTTGGTGTTTTATCCCTTATTGACAAAACAGCGCAAAAGCTTAGAAAATGGCACTAAAAGGAAATTGAAGCACATATGGTCTGCAGATAGAATGTGGCCACACAACATTGATGTTGCATCTCTGTGAGAACCTGGGCTTGTGTAGCTGATGCCATGCAGACCTGGTTCTTGTGGTGGTGTGCACTTAACCAGGTCATCAATCAGGAACTAAAAAATTGATTCTAACTCAGTGGTTGGATGAGTTGGATGTGTTGTATTATCAAGTTGTGATTATTGTAAATGGTTGAGGGTTCCTTCGCTACAGCTATAGTAAACTGTATTAAGAGATTAATGACTGGTGTTTTAGTGTTTTCGGTCTCTGTCCTCTCTCTGTGTGCAGAACATGGGAAGTCAGTGGCCTTTTAAAGCTCTTCAAACAACCACAAAAATGACACCCTTCCACTTGTGGTATATAAGGCTGAGGGACGGGGCTAAGGATATTCATTCATCTACATTATTTACAATAATTGTCATAAAATAATCATATATTTTGGTTATGATGGGATAAGACTTGAATTTCTATGATTCATTTAAAAGTGACGAAATCAATGTAGAAATCTCAGATTGCATCTGTAAAATAAAGTACAGGGTGGATTTAGTAATCAGAAACATGAATATGGCATGTTGTTATTTATTTCAAGATTATATTGGTGCAATGTGACTTTCTGTGTTGTAGTGATTCGTACACACATCTACTCTGGACACTCTGAAGATGATGGTGGTAAATATTTGTACACTTGATCAAGCCTTGATCTCATAATGCTTCATCAAATGTTTTATTTGACATTTTTAAATCTGTTTTTGGATAGACAATGTTTGTGTTTTGATCGTCTCAAAATAACATGTGTTAAGCAATTGAATCATGCTGTTTTTTTTTTTTGCAAGACAGGCAATGGCTGTTCTGACCAAACACCCCAAATCCTCCCAGATATTCAGTGGAGAATCTGTCACTCTCAGATGTAACATACAGAGGGGAGAAGTCACTGACTGGAAATACACATGGCGCAAGGATGATGTGGACTCAATCAGTAGGAAGCATGAATATGAGAGAATATGAGATCAGTGAGATTAGGACTTCAGACAATGGTGAAGCATTCTGAGTGGAGTGATGCAGTCAGACATACAGTGACATCATGTATTATTACTTATTTATTATTTATTATTATTATCATTTATTATTGAGTAGACTTTTCAGGACTTACAGTTGGCCTTTGATGTTATTCAAAGGCAGCTTTTCCAATTGAAACGTGTGTTTTATGAAAGGAAAACAAAGATGATGGTTTTCTCTTCCCTGAAAGTAAGGACGTGGAGTCACTTGCAGATTTAAACTGTAACAGGCCAGAAAATTGATAGGGTCACCTCCTATAAGTGTCTTGGGGTTTGGCTAGATGAAAAGTTGAATTTTAAACAGCACATTGATAACTTGACCAAGGAACTGAAGTTGAAATTGGGTTTCTATTTCAGGAACAATTCTTGCTCTTCAATGTTAGTCAGAAAATATCTTGTTTAAAATACTTTTTTAATCAATGCTGGATTATGGTGATATTGTCTATATGCAGGCCTCTGGCCACTGTGTTTCATGGTGCTTTAAGATTCATTACAAATGCTCGACCACCCATCGCTGTGATTTGTATGCCATGGTGCAATGGACTTCTCTCTCCACCAGGAGGTTAAAGCATTAATACACTTTAGTGTACACAGCATTGATGGGACAACTCCCTTTGTTCTTTACTGACCAGATCAGTCACTCAATATTGTCTTCATTCAAAGTCGCTGCTGTCCTTGTCTGTTCCTAAGGCCAGAACTGAGATAGGGAAAAATATTTTTCCCAAACTGCCCCTTCATCTTGGAACATGCTTCAGAAGATTTTAAAGTTAGGGGAGTTAGTGTCCTTGTCTGTTTTATGAACTATGGACGTTCCGCTGGTTAATAAATAAAGAACAGCTTTCCAGTCAGACCAGTAAAACCGCCACTATCTCTCTCTCTGACCAGGCTGGTCAGTACCAGTGTGAGGGGACAAGGACAGGACAGACCCAAAATTCATAACTCAGCTCATCTCTCCACATCAACTTCACTGGTGAGCTCACTATTGATCTTCAATCACTTCTGAACTTTCTAAATATATAAATATTAAAAATCTGTATATACTGTATATAATGCAAGCTCATCAGATGTTAATATATTGTGAGTGATTACTCCAGATGTACAGTTGTATTGATATATTATGTTACACAGTTGGCCCTCTGATCCTGTAGAGCCCTGCCTATCCCATAACTGAGGGAGACTCTGTGACTCTACGCTGTACACATAGATGTCAGGAAACAAACCCAATACCGAAGGTTGATTTCTACAAAGATGGAGTACTCATCAGGAATGAGACCATTTACATTACATTTACATTTAAGTCATTTAGCAGACGCTCTTATCCAGAGCGACTTACAAATTGGTGAATTCACCTTCTGACATCCAAGAGATGACCATCCCTGTAGTATCCAAGTCAGATTAAGGCTTCTATAAGTATACATCTAATGAAGGAGAATCACCAGAGAGCTGGGTGACAGTGAGAGGTGAGAAAACGATCATAATCACATGACCTGTTCATAATATCTCTGGTCATCAGTCGTTTGTAGTGTTAAAAAGGTTTGGAGTTGCAAGCTCAGGCTGCTCATCTGATCTCAAGTCAGTTGTCAAATATACACTGCTCAAAAAAATAAAGGGAATGCTAAAATAACACATCCTAGATCTGAATGAATTAAATATTTTTTATTAAATACTTTTTTCTTTACATAGTTGAATGTGCTGACAACAAAATCACACAAATATTATCAATGGATATCATATTTATCAACCCATGGAGGTCTGGATTTGGAGTCACACTCAAAATTAAAGTGGAAAACCACTGTCAGGATTTGGCCAGGGTTGTTCCGGGTTTTGGTCAGTAGATGTCCCCATTGTGCTTTTTGTCCCTATGTTTTTCCCTTGATCCCCATTATTATTTGCACCTGTGTCTCGTTTCCCCTGATTGTATTTAAACCCTTTGTTTCCCTCAGTTCTGTGCTCTGTGTTTGTATGTTAGCACCCTGCCCTAGTGTTCTGTGTGCTCTTGTCGATTCCGGGTGAAGTTCTTGTGGTATTCTGTTTTTTGTTTTTGTTTATTTTTGGTGAGTTTCTTTTGAGGTCTTTTTGTGTTTTTCCTACCACCTTTTGGATTTGCCATTTTTTGTATTTTAGGATTTTTTCTTTATTAAATACACCGTCTTAAGTACTGCTGTGTCTGCCTCATCTTCTGGGTTCTGCTGTCTATTTGTGGCTCAGTTGGTTAAGTGACTGTTTCTCACTCCGGAGACCCAGGTTCGAAACCGGGTCCTGACAGAAACACAGAGCCAAAAATGAACCCAGAGGCAGCCAGTTCCCAGGACCTTTTTGCCACGCTGTCCCACCACCAGGAGACTGTCCAACGCCACGAAGCCGCCCTGGTTCAGCAAGAGGCCTTAATGGCTAGACATTCTCATCTTCTGTCGGAGATGCTGACTTCCATTAAGCAAATATCTGATCGACTTACCCCCGGCAACAGTTCGCGTCCCAGTACCTCAGGTTCACGTACCCATGGCAGTTAACCCCCTGGCTGAACCTCGTCTTCCACCTCCCCAACGGTTCTCAGGTGATCCAAGTGCTTGTAAAGGCTTTCTCACTCAATGTTCTCTCTCCTTTGAGCTGCAACCCTCGTCGTTTCCCACCGACCGGTCTAAGATCGCATATATCATCACCCTGCTGTCGGAAAAGCCCTGGCCTGGGCTACTGCTGTGTGGGATGCCCATAGTTCCTGCTGTGCCAGCTACTCTGCCTTTGCTGAGGAATTCAAACGAGTGTTTCAAGGCCCAAGCAGTGGTTCTGACTCAGCCAAACAGCTCCTGACTCTCCATCAAGGTTGGCGCAGCGTGACGGACTATGCCATCCAGTTCCGCACGGTGGCAGCAGCGAGTGGCTGGAACAACGAGGCGCTCACGGTGTGCTTTCTGAAAGGCCTTTCCGACACTATCCAAGATGAACTGGCCACTCGGGAACCACCGGACAATCTCGAGTCCCTGATCAAGTTGGCCTCACGCATTGACCAGCGTCTGAGAGAGAGAGAACTCAACCGTAGACCTCTAGCTCCTATCAGTCCCAGCTCCGAGTCCCCACCTTTATCATCGCTGGCTCCACCGGAACCCATGCAGATTGGACGCATCTCCCAGGCTGAGAGAGACCGCCGGATGAGGGAACGACGCTGTCTATATTGCGGCAAACCGGGCCATTTCCGTTCCACGTGTCCCGGGCTCCAGGGAAACGCTCTGTCCCGTACAGACCGGGGCGAACTGTAACGGGAAACATAACCTCCTCCCATCCGTCCAACTCCCGTCTGCTCATTCCAGTCACCCTCTCCTGGGACAACCACAAGCTTCACCTTCAAGCCTTGGTAGACTCTGGAGCCGCAGGTAACTTCATGGATGGTGTCTGGGCGAAGGAGAATGGCGTTCCCTCTGAACCTCTAAGTGACCCCATGAGGGTTACTACATTGGATGGAAGCCCTTTGTGATCTGGACTTGTCACTCATGTCACTACCTCCTTGAGACTTTCAGTTTCACAACACCAGGAATTGATGAACTTTCATTTGATCTCCTGTTCCGAGTTCCCTCTCGTCCTTGGATACCCCTGGCTTCACAGCCATAACCCTCACATCGACTGGTCTGTGGGCACTATCAAGCAGTGGGGTCCTACGTGCCAAGCTACTTGTATTTTCCAGAATTCCCCGAGTTCTACTCCCGAGTCTTTAGAATCCATCGACCTGACCCGAGTTCCCGAGTGTTACCATGACCTCAAACTGGTGTTTAGCAAACAGAGGGCCACCATGCTACCACCCCATAGACCTTACGATTGCCCCATCGACCTGTTTCCGGGCACTTGCCCCCCCAGGGGTCGGATCTTTTCCCTATCTCCACCCGAACGAGCTGCTATGGATACCTACATCAAGGACGCTCTGGAAGCAGGCCTCATGCGTCCATCCACCTCCCCGGCGGGAGCAGGGTTTTTCTTTGTGGCCAAGAAAGACGGTGGATTACGTCCTTGCATCGACTACCGGGGACTCAATGACATAACCGTCCGTAACCGTTACCCGCTACCCCTTATGGCCACAGCCTTCGAGCTGCTCCAGGAAGCAGTTGTTTTCACTAAGCTTGACCTGCGGAACGCATACCATCTTGTGCGGATCAGACCTGGTGACGTGGAAGACCGCTTTCAACACGCCTACTGGTCACTATGAATACTTGGTGATGCCCTTCGGCCTGACCAACGCCCCAGCGGTGTTCCAAGCGCTCATAAACGATGTGCTTAGGGATATGCTTAACATATTTGTGTTCGTTTACTTGGATGACATCCTCATCTTTTCGAGCTCCCTTCAAGAACACACTAAGCATGTCAGACAAGTACTCAAACGCCTCCTGGACAGCCATCTGTACGTTAAGCCGGAAAAATGTGAATTCCATTCATCCCGAGTACAATTCCTGGGATTTGTAGTGGAACCCGGTCGAGTCCAAATGGACCCTAGGAAGGTAGGGGCGGTAGCGGATTGGCCCACCCCCAAATCCGTTAAGGATGTTCAGCGTTTCCTGGGCTTCACAAACTTTTACCGCAAGTTCATCAATAACTTCAGTTTGGTGGCAGCTCCTCTCTCAGCTTTAACCAAAGGTGGCAATGCAAGGTTTTTGTGGGGAAGAGAAGCTGAGACGGCCTTCCAAGGACTCAAGCAGCGCGTCCTCTCTGCTCCCATCCTGATACTACCGACTACGGATGAACCATTTGTGGTGGAGGTAGACGCATCAGAGGTTGGTGTTGGAGCTGTCTCAGAGGGGTGAAGACAAGAAGCTTCATCCGTGCGCTTTCTTCTCACACCGGCTTACCCCGACTGAGAGGAACTACGATGTGGGGGATCGTGAACTCCTAGCGGTTAAGATGGCATTGAAGGAATGGAGACACTGGCTCGAGGGGGCTTCTCACCCGTTTCAAGTGCTTACGGACCACAAAAATCTGGAGTATATCCAGCAGGCGAAGCGATTGAACTCTAGACAAGCTAGATGGTCTCTTTTCTTCAATCGATTCCAGTTTATCCTCACCTATCGGCCCGGGTCGAAGAATCTCAAACCGGATGCCCTGTCCCGAGTCTACGCTCCTGCCATTCGAGATGACACGGACATGCCTGTCCTTCCTGCTGCTAAGATTGTGGCTCCGATCTCGTGGCAAGTTGAGGATACCGTGAGACGTGCTCAAGCTAGCGAACCGGACCCTAAAGGAGGCCCTGCCAATCGGTTGTTTGTCCCCAAGGCAGTGAGGACTCAGGTCCTTCTGTGGGGGCACTCCTCTCGCCTCACCTGTCATCCGGGCGTAGGTCGCACCTTGGAGTTCATCCAGCGTAAGTTCTGGTGGCCTACCATAAGAGAAGACGTTGCCACTTTCGTCAATGCCTGCCCCGTGTGCTGCCAGGGCAAATCTTCTCACCTCCGCCCTCAAGGACTCCTTCACCCTTTACCTGTTCCCCACAGACCCTGGTCCCATATCTCATTGGACTTTATTACTGGACTTCCTCCATCCCATGGCAATACTACTATCCTAGTCATAATCGACAGGTTTTCAAAGGCGGCCAGGTTCGTCCCTCTGACTAAGTTACCTTCTGCCAAGGAAACCGCTGAGTTGGTAATTAATCATGTGTTCCGAGTCTTCGGCATTCCTCAAGATGTGGTTTCTGACAGAGGTCCCCAGTTCGCCTCAAGGTTTTGGAAGGCCTTCTGCCAACTCATGGGGGCTTCTGCCAGTCTATCTTCAGGGTACCATCCGGAGTCCAACGGCCAAACAGAGGGATGAATCAAGAGCTGGAAACCACCCTCCGATGTATGACTCGTGACAACCCGTCCACATGGTCATCCTTTATTGTTTGGGCCGAATACGCGCACAACACCTTGCGCTCCTCCTCCACTGGTATGTCCCCGCACGAGTGTCAGTTTGGCTATGCTCCTCCATTGTTCCCGGACCAGGAGGCAGAAGTCAGAGTGCCTTCAGCCTTGAGGTTCGTCAGACGCTGTCGGCTTATGTGGAGGAAGACCCGTCTTAATCTGATGCGTTCCTCACAGAGGTATCAACAACAAGCCAACAGACGTCGCCGTCCCGGGCCTACCCTGCGCCCCGGCCAGAGAGTCTGGCTTTCCACAAGAGACTTACCTCTACGGGTGGAGTCTCGCAAGCTGTCCCAAAAATACATCGGTCCCTTCAAGGTTGCCAGGAGAGTTTCTTATCGCCTACACTTACCCAGATCCCTTAAGATTAATCCCACATTTCATGTGTCATTGTTAAAACCTGTTGTTTTTTCTCCCCTTGTCCCGGCAGACAGACCTCCCCCTCCGCCTCGTGTCATTGGAGGCCAGCCGGCTTATACCGTCCACCGGATACTGGATTCCTGCCGGGTGCAGCGGTCCTGGCAGTATCTGGTGGACTGGGAAGGCTACGGTCCTGAGGAGCGCTCCTGGGTTCCTGCCAAAGACATCCTGGACCCTGACCTCATTCGTCAGTTCAGGGTCCTCCACCCTGAGAGAGCTGGTAGGAACGTCAGGAGCCGTTCCTAGGGGGGGGATTCTGTCAGGATTTGGCCAGGGATGTTCCGGGTTTTGGTCAGTAGATGTCCCCATTGTGCTTTTTGTCCCTATGTTTTTCCCTTGATCCCCATTATTATTTGCACCTGTGTCTCGTTTTCCCTGATTGTATTTAAACCCTTTGTTTCCCTCAGTTCTGTGCTCTGTGTTTGTATGTTAGCACCCTGCCCTAGTGTTCTGTGTGCTCTTGTCGATTCCGGGTGAAGTTCTTGTGGTATTCTGTTTTTTGTTTTTGTTTATTTTTGGTGAGTTTCTTTTGAGTTTTTTTTGTGTTTTTCCTACCACCTTTTGGATTTGCCATTTTTTGTATTTTAGGATTTTTTCTTTATTAAATACACCGTCTTAAGTACTGCTGTGTCTGCCTCATCTTCTGGGTTCTGCTGTCTATTCGTGGCTCAGTTGGTTAAGTGACTGTTTCTCACTCCGGAGACCCAGGTTCGAAACCGGGTCCTGACAACCACACTACAGGCTGATCCAACTTTGATGTAATGTCCTTAAAACAAGCCAAACGAGGCTCAGTAGTGTGTGTGGCTTCCACGTGCCTGTATGACCTCCCTACAACGACTGGGCATGCTCCTGATGAGGTGGCGGATGGTCTCCTGAGGGATCTCCTCCCAGACCTGGACTAAAGCATCCGCCAACTCCTGGACAGTCTGTGGTGCAACGTGGCGTTGGTGGATGGAGCGAGACATGATGTCCCAGATGTGCTCAATTGGATTCAGGTCTGGGGAACGGGCAGGCCAGTCCATAGCATCAATGCCTTCCTCTTGCAGGAACTGCTGACACACTCCAGCCACATGAGGTCTAGCATTGTCTTGCATTAGGAGGAACCCAGGGTCAACCGCACCAGCATATGGTCTCACAAGGGGTCTGAGGATCTCATCTCAGTACCTAATGGCAGTCAGGCTACCTCTGGCGAGCACATGGAGGGCTGTGCGGCCCCCCAAAGAAATGCCACCCCACACCATGACTGACCCACCGCCAAACCGGTCATGCTGGAGGATGTTGCAGGCAGCAGAACGTTCTCCACAGTATCTCCAGACTCTGTCACGTCTGTCACGTGCTCAGTGAGAACCTGCTTTCATCTGTGAAGAGCACAGGGCACCAGTGGCAAATTTGCCAATCTTGGTGTTCTCTGGCAAATGCCAAACGTCCTGCACGGTGTTGGGCTGTAGGCACAACCCCCACCTGTGGACGACGGGCCCTCATACCACCCTTGTGGAGTCTGTTTCTGACCGTTTGAGCAGACACATGCACATTTGTGGCCTGCTGGAGGTCATTTTGCAGGGCTCTGGCAGTGCTCCTCCTGCTCCTCCTTGCACAAAGGCGGAGGTAGCGGTCCTGCTGCTGGGTTGTTGCCCTACTACGGCCTCCTCCACGTCTCCTGATGTACTGGCCTGTCTCCTGGTAGCGCCTCCATGCTCTGGACACTACGTTGACAGACACAGCAAACCCTTCTTGCCACAGCTCTTGCCATCCTGGATGAGCTGCACTACCTGAGCCACTTGTGTGGGTTGTAGACTCCGTCTCATGCTGCCACTTGAGTGAAAGCACCGGCAGCATTTAAAAGTGACCAAAACATCAGCCAGGAAGCATAGGAACTGAGAAGTGGTCTGTGGTCACCCCTTGCAGAACCCCTCCTTAATTGGGGGTGCCTTGCTAATTGCCTATTATTTCCACCTGTTGTCTATTCCATTTGTACAACAGCATGTGAAATTTATTGTCAATCAGTGTTGCTTCCTAAGTGGACAGTTTGATTTCACAGAAGTGTGATTGACTTGGAGTTACATTGTGTTGTTTAACTGTATTTTTTTTACTAAGGTTTTTTTGTGTCAGGGTTTATAAAACATTACTTCAGACTGACATGTATTTATAATGTTGCCCATGCAGTATATGATGCATTTATGGTGAATAATTACACAGTAAATGTACTTGTGAGCTGAGGAGGGGTTATCGATCCAACCCCACTTCTCTTTTCCTGTAATCTCATCCTGTTCTACTGAATGTGGGGGAGGAGTGGACTTGAATGAAGTTAAAAAGGACCCACACACTCAGATACGTAAAGATGTAAAGTGAAAATATGTATAATGCCATGTACAGTACAAATGAAACCTGTAAATGGGCTATATAAATCCAATCCACTATTATTGATTAGGTAGGACTTTGCATTGGAGTTCATTATTGTGTAATTATTCATGTAGGCACACTGTAACAAGTATTACAGTCACACTGTAACAAGTATTAGAGTGTAACAATGAGTAATTGCTACACTTGCTACATTGTACTACATGAATAATTACACAGTAATAAGATCATTGTAATATAGTGTGCAACCATTGATTGTCAGAATTATTTTATTTTTGACTTTATTTACCCTTTATAATGTGTGTATTTGTGTGTTTCAGGTGTAGGTGTTCCTCTGAGCATCAACAAGAGAGTGGGGGACTCCGTGGAGCTGCAGGCAGGCTTAGAGACGGGACATTTAAAATCCTTGGTGTGGAAGTATATGAGAAAGGATATTGCAGAATTCAATTCAGAAGTTGTATATTCACATGGATCCCAGTTTGAGGGGAGACTAAAGATGAACACCCAAAACTTCAGTTTAACAGTCAGAGAACTGACACTGCAAGACTCATGGGATTTTCTACTCACAGTTGAAGGGGACAAAGGTCAGATTGGCAGTAAGACCATCATTCTGAAGGTCCACGGTAGGCTGTTAATAACATTTTTGAATCGTATTTTGATATCATTGTTATTTATGATCTTTAAACTATAACACATGTTTTGTGGTTTTATACTGACCTTACTCACCGTGCTTTTGTTAAATATCCATCATATTTTCAAGTATTTCTCCTGGTGGTATGGCTATGGTAGGGTTCATTTAGAAGACTGATTATGAGTCCCTCTCTCTCCTGGTTGGTCAGAGCCTATATCCAAAGTGGCGACATCAAGACAGACATCAAGCTATTGGCCAACCACTCCTGTACGGTGCTGCTGGTGTGTAACGTGTCCTGCTACCCCAACATTACCTACACCTGGGAAAGAGACAATGAGATCTACGGGGAAGGCCAGCAGATTCACTTCTCTCTCTCACCAGCAGAGAGAGACATCAGTGTAAAGTGCAACGCTCCCAAACTAGTCAGTTGGAAAACTGCCTCTGCGACAGTAAAGTGTAGTAATGACACATCCACCCGAGGTACCTAGATATCATAATAATCCCTTCTATACACGTTCAATGTGCCTATGCGCTTATGTTGTCAAATATAATATGTAACGCATGTGATTACATATGATATAGAGACATTTAGTCTTTATCATATTGTGTTGTTTTCTTTCTTTATTTTACCTTTATTTAACCAGGTAACTCAGTTAAGAAAAAATTCTTATTTTCAATGACGGCCTAGGAACAGTGGGTTAACTGCCTGTTCAGGGGCAGAACAACAGATTTGTACCTTGTCAGCTCGGGGGTTTGAACTTGCAACCTTTTGGTTACTAGTTCAACGCTCTAACCTCTAGGCTACCCTGCCATCTAATCATGTGTGTTGTACAATATGTGACAGGACTGGTGTGGTAGGAGGCGCTGTGGTGCTGATCCTCACTGTAGCTGTGGCAGTGTGCTACTGCAGGGGCCAACGTAACACAGGTATGTACAGCTTAGGGGCCTCAACTGTACTTAAAGTGGCATTTCAGGTGGTTCAGAAGTATTCTTCAGCTGATTTGATTTGGGGGGGGTAGAAATTAGAAAAAGAGTGAGACCCCTCATTAATTTCTGAGTATGTTCATTGATATCCTGTTTCTGATTGGTTGATATTTTGTTCTTATAAAACACAGCAGATCTAACTGACATCACAATATATGCTGATATTATGGACAACACAAGAAGTAGAGATGTAAGTATACATTGCCGTTATTATGTATCTGAATGTGTTAAAGCTGTATGTACTGTATTGTAATGGGCTGTATTTTGATTCCAGACAAGATCAAACAGTCATGTAAACCCAATATCCATCTATGAAACTGTCAATGATCTGGTTATCCCAAGATTGAACAAGGTAAGATACAAATGGTCATAATTATAAAATGTCTGTGGTTGAATAGAAGACTATGTAGTCTACTTTGAGAATATCATAAGGCCTTATACCTTTCTTTGAAGGCCTAGATACAATTAGAAGATTCGGAAATGTGTAATAGGCAGTAGAAGGCGTGGTGATCAGACAAGCTCATATGTCGAATTTCTATTTTCTAGATTAAAGAAAATAGTTTTAGTTAATAGTATTGTCATGCCCTGGCCATAGTTTACTTTGTATGTTTCTATGTTTTGATTGGTCAGGGTGTGATCTGAGTGGGGATTCTATGTTGGATGTCTTGTTTGTCTATTTCTGTGTTTGGCCTGATATGGTTCTCAATCAGGGGCAGGTGTTAGTCATGACAAGTATGACATTGATTAGTGAGGTTGATTTATGCCTGTGAATAGAAAGTGTACTATTTTGCATTAGGATTATGTACTCACCAGGCATCAATGAGGTTGTAATCAGAGAGTATATGCTTTAGATCCTTGGTTGTGTGTTGATTGTAGGTGGTCTTATTTGATTTGTCTGCATGTCCAAAATGGCATTCATGTCTGTCCCAATTACCAGATGGAATTCAATTCATTCTAAAAAAATATGCTGTTCAGAGAATCAAAAATAATTTTACCTTATTTGCATGCCTTGAGTGCTTTGCATTTAGAGTGAATTGTAATTAACACTCGCGACTGTATTTGCTAGCAACAGAGGCATAATTGTTGTATTGAATGGTTTTCAATACTATAGCCTTCACCAAGTGATTGTCTAAGTGGATATGTTATCTTTAAAATTAAACTCATTATGACAACACATTACATATATCATAAAGCCCCTGAGGGCCTAGTTACACCCTAACACACTGGTCTGAAGCTCCTGGTTTAGTTAAATTATGTCGGATTGCAAAGGGATGTGTCATTTTTATTGGAATCCAGACAGAGTTAGGATATCCAACCATTTAAATGTTCAGTCACACGCAAACCTGCATTCAAATCAAATCAAATTTTATTTGTCACATACACATGGTTAGCAGATGTTAATGCGAGTGTAGCGAAATGCTTGTGCTTCTAGTTCCGACAATGCAGTAATAACCAACAAGAAATCTAAGTAACAATTCCAAAACTAATATCTTATACACAGTGTAAGGGGATAAAGAATATGTACATAAAGATATGAATGAGTGATGGTGCAGAGCAGCATCGGCAAGATACAGTAGATGGTATTGAGTACAGTATATACATATGAGATGAGTATGTAAACAAAGTGGCATAGTTAAAGTGGCTAGTGATACATGTATTACATAAGGATGCAGTAGACGATAGAATACAGTATATACGTATACATATGAGATGAATAATGTAGGGTATGTAAACATTATATTAGGTAGCATTGTTTAAAGTGGCTAGTGATATATTTTACATCCTTTCCCATCAATTCCCATTACCGGTGATACGTTGTGCAGACCTCACTACCCTCTGGAGAGCCTTACGGTTGTGGGCGGAGCAGTTGCCGAGCGTCTGCTAAATGACTTAAATGTAAATGTAAATGTAAATGATACAGCCCACCAGGATGCTCTCGATTGTGCATCTGTAGAAGTTTGTGAGTGTTTTTGGTGACAAGCCGAATTTCTTCAGCCTCCTGAGGTTGAAGAGGCGCTGCTGCGCCTTCTTCACGATGCTGTCTGTGTGAGTGGACCAATTTAGTTTGTCTGTGATGTGTATGCCGAGGAACTTAAAACTTACTACCCTCTCCACTACTGTTCCATCGATGTGGATAGGGGGGTGTTCCCTCTGCTGTTTCCTGAAGTCCACAATCATCTCCTTAGTTTTGTTGACGTTGAGTGTGAGGTTATTGTCCTGACACCACACTCCGAGGGCCCTCACCTCCTCCCTGTAGGCCGTCTCGTCGTTGTTGGTAATCAAGCCTACCACTGTTGTGTCGTCTGCAAACTTGAGGATTGAGTTGGAGGCGTGCGTTGCCGCACAGTCGTGGGTGAACAGGGAGTACAGGAGAGGGCTCAGAACGCACCCTTGTGGGGCCCCAGTGTTGAGGATCAGCGGGGTGGAGATGTTGTTGCCTACCCTCACCACCTGGGGGCGGCCCGTCAGGAAGTCCAGTACCCAGTTGCGCGTTCTAATGAACTCGCACACCGAATCAGCGTATTCGTCAATGTTGTTGCCTGACGCAATACGAAACATGTCCCAGTCCACGTGATGGAAGCAGTCTTGGAGTGTGGAATCAGCTTGGTCGGACCAGCGTTGGACAGACCTCAGCGTGGGAGCTTCTTGTTTTAGTTTCTGTCTGTAGGCAGGGATCAGCAAAATGGAGTCGTGGTCAGCTTTTCCGAAAGGGGGGCGGGGCAGGGCCTTATATGCATCGCGGAAGTTAGAGTAACAGTGATCCAAGTTTTTGCCAGCCCTGGTGGCGCAATCGATATGCTGATACATTTTAGGGAGTCTTGTTTTCAGATTAGCCTTGTTAAAATCCCCAGCAACAATGAATGCAGCCTCAGGATGTATGGATTCCAGTTTGCAAAGAGTCAAATAAAGTTTGTTCAGAGCCATTGATGTGTCTGCTTGGGGGGGAATATATACGGCTGTGATTATAATCGAAGAGGATTCTCTTGGTAGATAATGCGGTCTACATTTGATTGTGAGGGATTCTAAATCAGGTGAACAGAAGGATTTGAGTTCCTGTATGTTTCTGTGATCACACCACGTCTCGTTAGCCATAAGGCATACGCCCCCACCACTCTTCTTACCAGAAAGGTGTTTGTTTCTGTCGGCGCGATGTGTGGAGAAACCTGCTGGCTGCACCGCATCCGAGAGCGTCTCTCCAGTGAGCCATGTTTCCGTGAAGCAAAGAACGTTACAGTCTCTGATGTCCCTCTGGAATGCTACCCTTGCTCGGATTTCATCAACCTTGTTGTCAAGAGACTGGACATTGGCGAGAAGAATGCTAGGAAGTGGGGCACGATGTGCCCGTCTCCGTAGTCTGACCAGAAGACCGCCTCGTTTCCCTCTTTTACGAAGTCGTTTTTTTGGGTCGCCGGCTGGGATCCATTCCGTTGTCCTGGTTGAAAGGCAGAACACAGGATCCGCTTCGCGAAAGTCATATTCTTGGTCGTACTGATGGTGAGTTGACGCTGATCTTATATTCAGTAGTTCTTCTCGACTGTATGTAATGAAACCTAAGATGACCTGGGGTACTAATGTAAGAAATAACACGTAAAAAAAAACAAAAAACTGCATAGTTTCCTAGGAACGCGAAGCGAGGCAGCCATCTCTGTCGGCGCCGGAAGTAGAAGTAGAATGACTGTTGGGGTAGGGAAGATTGATTATTGAGAATTTCTAAATCATATTAACTGGAACAAACATATCAGTAATGGGTGAAATAAGTCCAACTACTAACAGATTGGATTAGTTTAGAAAAATTGATGTTATCTATGTTTGTGTAGCATAAGATTAATCAACCAGTCATAGTACATGCAAATACACAGGTATTGAAATAAACCATTCTGAAAATCAACCTGTGAAGAGATAATGCTGGAATAATGATAATGATGATGATTGGTGTCGTTTTGAGTTGTTTTGAGCAAACATTAATTATGTATTTTACTCAACAAGCTTGTTCAAATACAACTGACTTCAAGCAGTGTTTGTTGATTAAAGACACGAACACATTGGCTCAACTTCTTGTCACTCAACTTGCATAATAATGCTAATTAAGCAATTGGTTAACCTCTTACATCTATGGGGGCGCTATTTCATTTTTGGATGAAAAACGTTCCCGTTTTAAACAAGATATTTTGTCACAAAAAGATGCTCGACTATGCATATAATTGCTACCGTTCGAAAGAAAACACTCTGACGTGTCCAGAAATACAAAGATCTTCTCTGTGCGTGCCCTATAACGTGAGCTTCAGGCAAAACCAAGATGAGATGGCATCCAGGAAATGACAAGGATTTTTGAGGCTCTGTTTTCCATGGTCTCCTTATATGGCTGTGAACGCAAGAGGAATGAGTCAACCCTTTCTGTCGTTTCCCCAAGGTGTCTGCAGCATTGTGACGTATTTGTGGGCAGATCATTGGAAGATTGACCATAACAGACCACATTTACCACGTGTCCGCCCGGTGTCCTGCGCCGAAATTGGTGCGCAAAAGTCACCTGCCAGTATTTTTCCATGCGATACAGAGAGTAAAGCAAGCTTCCACGAACTGCATGTCAATGAAGAGATATGTGAAAAAACACCTTGAGGACTGATTCCAAACGACGTTTGCCATGTTTCGGTCGATATTATGTAGTTAATCCGGAAAAAGTTTTAAGTTGTAGGTGACTGCATTTTCGGTTCGTTTCGGTAGCCAGACGCAATGTAGAAAACGGAACGATTTCTCCTACACACAGACGCTTTCAGGAAACACTGCGCATTTGGTATGTAACTGAGAGTCTCCTCATTGAAAACATCAGAAGCTCTTCAAAGGTAAATTATTTTATTTATTTGGTTATCTGGTTTTTGTGAAAATGTTGCGTGCTACATGCTACTCAAAATGCTATGCTAGCTTTGCATACTCTTACACAAATTAGTCCATTTCTATGGTTCAAAAGCATATTTTGAAAATCCGAGATGACAGTGTTGTTAAGAAAAGGCTAAGCTTGAGAGCAGAAGCATTATTTTCATTTTATTTGCGATTTTCAGAAATCGTTAAAGTTGCGTTATGCTAATGAGCCTGAGGCTTTAGTCACAAACCCGGATCCGGGTTGGATCCGAGTTTCAAGTTTTTTTCCAGTGAAGCTATAAAGGCTGAGGAACATTAGGCCACTTGTTTGTCATAGTTGAGGGGTCATGGTTTGCTCTCTTCATCTTTATCAGTGTGGGTTTGTGAAGGAAGGCACTCTGTGAAGCTGTCTTTTCCCGCTGTGATCAGATAGAGTCAAATAGAGAAATAGTTGTATTCATATGCAAAAACCTGTGAAAACCTTGTTGCTGGGCTGATGAGTACACATGAAAAGTTGTGCAGGGATTTATGTCCTTTTCAGAGAGAAGAATGACAATGTTCTGGCATCATACATTTTCTGTAATTCACTTACTAATTTCTCTCTTTTTCATTCAATCTATCACTCTGATCACTACTTTCCTGGGTTATTACTTTGGACAGTTGACAGACTGTAACTCAAGAACGTCTACATGCAGTTGACCTCCAAATAGCATCAGCATAAACCAAATGATAAACATGCCATAACCTCAAACCTTTGATACCTCTCCTAGTGACATTAAAGATTGTACTGAACATGTCAACATGACCAGGTGTGATAACTGCAATATTGACTTCACTTTTTGTACAACTATGTCTTATCCACTAAGTTTCTTTCTCTGATATATACTATAGTTCTCTCTTCCTCCCACAGAAAGACCACAGTGTTGATGTGTCCATTTACTTTTACAGTAAGAGGAAGTTGTGTAGAGATGAACATGACATCAGATGCTATTTTTTCTGTTTCTCTTTATGCATCTGCACCTTTCTAATTCTGTCAAAACCCCATTCGTGTCACAGACACAGGAACTGTCGGGGTCCTGAGGACTTGCCAGAGGCTTAGAATGGAGTACAGTATGTGCAACTCTGCGATGATGATGATTTGGTATTTCTCTGTATTTTGAATATTGTTAGCTTACTATTAACTTTATTGGACGAGAAAATGTTTCATTCATAGAATATGAAGTATGTCATATACGCACAATAAATGTGGCAACTGATGATGACGTTGTTTGTTTAGACTGTGTTTACCGACTACAGGGTAATGGAGTTGTTGGTCACTACAGCTTTTAATCAGGTTGCAGCATGAGCCTGAGAAACATACAATATAAACTAATATGATGAAATAGACAGAGGAAGGAATAAGGGGACAGACCCAGTAGACTGAGGGGTTATGTTGTTGCTATGTGACCAATCACATCTTAGTTTCAATATTGTGGTCCACAAGAATGAGGAGTAGTTACAGGTCTGTCCTGAAGGGGGCGATAAGAAACCCCAGATGTTTACCTTGTTTCGTCACACAGTGTCTCACACTCTACACCCTACAAGGTTAATAGTAAAAAAAATAATGGATTAATGGGTTGCGAGAGGGTTGTTGGAGTAGTCCATTTCCATTCTACAACTACCTCAGAACCTGATGGTGATTTGTTGTTCTCTCTCCAGGCGTAACACCTGGACCCTCTACATCAGTCCTAGTAGGCGGTTGTGGGCCTGGTTGTTGCTGGTGTTCTACTGGCCATTCTCCTGGTACTGCTGTGTCGATATAAAAATGCCCAAGGTGAGACTTTTATAATTTCTCATTAAACTTTTTTGATACAGTGTAGAGTTGTTTGCAGTTGTTCTTCATATGTTTAATATTACTGACATACTAACAGTAAGTAGAGATATTAGTGTATTACCTGTATATTTCAGATGCTGGTGCTGCTCCTGCTTGATCAAGTGATGTGATGTACAGATTCAACATAAAACGTTGGACAAGAAAAAGAAAAATAATTCTCAACTGTTACATAAATTAATACAAAATGTAGCAGTGTTTTTTTCTCTTCAAATTTGATAAAAACGTACAAATTCTCTCCTCCTTCTCAGAAATGCCAGCTGATCCAAAAGAAAAGCCAGTCTATTCTGAGATCAAGACAGGGAAGACCACAGGTGAGACCCATTCTACAGGTTGGCAATCAGTGGAATCTAAATGTGCGATTTTTGAGTTTCAACGAAGATGCAGAATATGCAATAAGTTAATTCCTCCAGTTGTTGACTGGAAATTTCCATTTTCAGGAGCAACTGGACCTGTTGATATGACCAATGCTGAGGTTGACCTTAAACAGAAGGCCAAAGCCAGGAAGAAGAAAGGTAAGACTGGACATCCCCCCTTCAATATTCCCCCTATCATAACCTCACACCTCTCTGACCCCATATTGACTAGCTGTATAATATTCTGTATATAACTCTTATATTATTCTAATGTTTTATCCTCACCCCTGGCAGAAACAACAACCCCACCTGAAGCAGATTCGGTCTATTCTCAAGTGAAGCCAGGCACATCCCCAGGTAAGACTAATAGCCATATCTATTGATACTACATATGATACTAATATGGAACTAATGCTCTGATATCAAAGTATAATGTAGCTATTTAAAGCATGTCTCTTTGTTTGATTCTAAAGATTTTGTTTGACTGCATGTCCGAAACAACTTTGTGTGGTGAAATGTTGCAGGTCCTGGAGGGGGAAGGGATGATGGTATGGAAGGATGGAATGATGGAGGGATGGAGGTAATGGTGTGATGGACAGATGGAAGGATGGAGGGATGGAGGTAATGGTGTGATGGACGGATGGAATGATGGAAGGATGGAGGGATGGAGGTAATGGTGTGATGGACGGATGGAATGATGGAAGGATGGAGGGATGGAGGTAATGTATGATAGACGGATGGAATGATGGAGGGATGGAGGTAATGGTGTGATGGACGGATGGAATGATGGAAGGATGGAGGTAATGGTGTGATGGACGGATGGAACAATGGAGAGAAGGAGGGATGGAGGGATGAAGTTATGGAAGGATGGAGGGATGGACGGACGGATGGAAAGATTGAGGGATGGATGGATGGATGGATGGAGGGACACACCATCAGAGGAGGAGCAGAAGGAACCCAGCAACATGGATTATGCACACGCAACGAACACAAGCAAGCAAACACACACACACACACACACACACACAAACAAACACATTGTACATTAAGGATATTTTTCTTATTTTACTCACCAATAGATATATTGTATGTAAGCATGGTTTAATTGTGTTTTACTGTACCAGCTTTTTATTTCAAGGTGTAATGATGTTGGATCGTATCTGCAGCTGCAGTAATTGTATCTGCTTTGTATTGTGTATTGAATTATACTGTTTTATTGTAAATGTATTATCTTTGATGTATGATGTCTGTCATTCAGATGATAGAATAACATATTTGAATATGAATGTCCAACAAGTATTATTCACGTTTTCTTATAATGGCCTGTACTTTTACGATATATTTGCGTTGTGCTTTTTTAATAAACTGTTTTTTTATCCACCAGATGGTATGAGTGCTTTCTTACAGTAAATGGATATTGTCATCATCAACTTTTCCATACAACCTAATTTGGTCAAACCTCCTTTCAGCCTTGTAGAGATCTTATGCTCCACAATGTGTGAGTTAAAGGGACAATCTGCTATTTCGGCATTCCATTTTTGGACTTAATTATATATACCCATTGAATCTTCATAAATATAACATAAATGCCCCATTAGCAAAATTCAAAAGCCATACCCCATCAGCTGAAGACCCGTTGATATTTTCAGAATGACTTCTTGGGGGAAGAGTGTGACTGAAAATTACAGTTGTTCTCAGTTTTATGATGTCATATACTCTGCAGGAGTTCTCAGGACCTGGTTAGTTCTGGTACTGTGTATCACTTCCTTTTTAATATTGAAATGTGGACATGTACGTCTATGATGGCAAAGGGATCTTCCAAGTAAGCAAAGGTAAGACACATTAGCCAGGGTGTGGTATTTACATGGAAACACTATTTCATATTTCCATTACTGTGTTGAATTCCAAATAGTAACTTACATATGAATGACTACCATTTCTCCCATATTGCCTCCTCATCCTACAGACAGATCATGACGATTAATGACATTAGTGGTGTATGACTCTTACTGCTATGTCCAGTGTCCCTGCATGGTCTGGAAGGTCACTGTTCCAGTTAGAGGGTTTCTGTGTCTATGTGTTTATGTCTATGTTGTCAGACAGACAGCCGGCAGCCAGGTCATTGTCACTGCTCCTGAGAAACAGAAACAGGTCGCCACGGAGACCACAAGTCACAAAGTGACATCACCACAAGATGTTACCTGAAACGTAGAAAGGGGGGGGGCCTTTGTCAGTAACCTGGGACCCAGTACCTTCAGAAAAAGTTGACAGGGGTTTCATGTCCCTTCAGTCACACTGACCAATGAGCATGCAGAAGAAGTCATGCAAACATGTCTGCAGGTATATGAAGCCAAGATGAAAATGCACACACACTGTTATGATATTTTTGCTCTCTCTCTTTCACTCACTCTCATACCCCCCATATCTCTTTCTCTCTCTCTCTTCCCCCGAGCCCTCTATCTCTCTCTGTCTTCTCTTTCTCTGTCTCGCTCTCTGTCTCACTCTCTCTCTTCCCCCGAGCCCTCTATCTCCCTCTGTCTGTCTTCTCTTTCTCTGTCTCGCTCTCTGTCTCACTCTCTCTCTTCCCCTGAGCCCTCTATCTCCCTCTGTTTTTCTCTACAACCTTGAGTCGTCTGTTCATAAAGTAACAAAACTACCGGTATCTGTGGCACACCATGACCATTAACCACACAACCAGCAGCAGCTAGGAAACACATGCTTCAAAACCACCACCATCAGACTGATCAACACAGTAACAGACCCCAAACACACCCACGTCTCATCGTCTAACTCTCAATCTGAGTGAAGGGTTATTTTCAGAGAGCAACTATAGAATGTGGTTTCCTTTTCAACTAACATACAGGAATTATTTTATAGAACTGCAGCCCTCATCAAAAGGAAGACTTTGCTCTATCTCATCTCTACTCTTTCTTCTCTGTGTGTTTTGGCTACTATCCTGAGTTATTACTTTGAACAGTTGACAGACCTACCTCGTTTGTGCTGTAACTCCAGAACATCTACTTGCAGTTGACGTCCAAATAGCTAAAACATAAACTAAATTATAAATATGTCATGAAGTCAAACTTTAAAGATTGGACTAAATATGTTTTTATCCACAAAATTCCTTCCTCAAATCTTTGCTATAGTTTATTGCTCTCTTCCACCCACAAAAAGACCACATTGTTGCTGTGTCCACGCCTTTTACAGTAAGATGAAGTTGTGTAGACATTAACATGACATCAGATGCTATTTCTTTGTGTTTCGCTTAAAGCATCGGAGGATATGCTGGTGTTGACAGTCACTTTCCAGAGGCTCAGAATTGAGCACACTTCACTTTATGTGATACTCTGTATGATTAATGTATTTATCTGTATTTTGAATATTGTTAGCTAACTATTTCCTTTATTGGAAGAGAAAATGTTTAATTCATAGAATGTCGTATCTGCAAAATGAATACACTCCTGCTTTTGAGTCCATTATTCATCAGTAACTCTGACTTGTTTTTTTTATTAACTACACAAGCCAGTTTAGAACAATTTCTTATTTTCAATGACAGCCTAGTGGGTTAACTACCTGTTCTGGGGCAGAACAACAGATCACCTTGTCAGCTCGGGGATTTGAACTTGCAACCTTCTGGTTGAACTTGCAAGTCCACCGCTCTAACCACTAGGCTACCCTGAGGCTCTGGTTCAATAGGGTCTCACAGTAGCTGGAGCTATCACTAGTACAGCAGTGAGATTAGTTTGTCCCATTAACAGTTTTGTTCGATTGCTAAACGACAGTGGGCACAACTGGAGTCACATGTGCAAAACTCTAACTACAGTCTGCACTACCAACAGTCACCTGAGCTAAACAGTTCACATCACCTGCAAAAAACTAATTCCAAGCAACACAACTCTTAACACATGGCTCAAAACACACTCAGTGCAGCCAAACACTATGCACAACCCTCACTGAGATAACACACACTGTCACTCAGAACGCACTGAGAGTAAAAACACTAGCATCAAACACCAATACAGAAAATACAAACTTTTTATCTTTACAGTTTGAACAATTTCAGTGACTTCATACAAAGTAATATTTTCTTCAAAGAAAAGAGTGACATTCTTTCACATGATTTATTACATTTTTTAGAAGATAACAATTCTTTAAGGTAAATGAAAATTAGCAGTTTGCTTCAATAGTCTGTAGTAATTTACGGAATTACAGTAATGAGAAAAAAAAGGTAGAAACTAAAAGTACATACTGTAATTCGAACAAAGAATTGTGGGGCTAATCCTGCCTCTCTCTAGCATCAGGCCACAGGTTTTCTTCAACATCACATCTAATGTTTTCTCTTGCCATGCACCTGGGGAAGAACCTTCTGGAGTGACTTATCCATCCCTGGCAGTCCTCTAGACTCGTGTCCTCACATCCGGCACGCATGGCTTCCAAAAGAGACAACTGGTCATGTGGGTGGTGACCAAACACTTTCCACCTCCAGGCAGAGAAAAACTCCTCTATTGGGTTGAGGAAGGGTGAATATGCAGGCAGGTACAAAACCATAAATCTGTGATGTGCTTCAAACCAATCTGTGACAGCTGCAGAGTGGTGAAAAGCAACGTTATCGCAAACTATGACAAAAACTTGGGGGTTTCTTACTGGCTCCCCCTGTTCTGCTGGCACTAGCTGAGCATAGAGCTGTTCTAGGAAAGCTATAAGCCTTTCTGTGTTGTATGGGCCAATGAGTGGTGTGTTGAGAAGCAAACCATCATTGGCCATTGCAGCACACATGGTGGTATTTCCCCCCCTTTGGCCTGGAACCTCCACAGTGGCCCTTTGACCTATAACATTCCTTCCTCTGCGCCGTGTTTTGGCAAGGTTAAATCCAGCTTCATCGATAAATACAAATGAATGTGGTCTTTCCAGTGCTTCCACCTCCATTACTCTCTGAAAAACAGTAAGTGCACAGTTTTACTGTAGAAATGCTAGTTTTTTTACTGTAAATATTTTGTATAGCTGTGTACGTAACCTCAGACGTCTTACCTGGACATATTGGTATCTTTGCTCTTTTACCCGTTCACTGTTTCTCTCGAACGGTACAGTGTATAACTATTTCATTGTAACTTGGTGTTTCTTTAGGAGTCGAGCAATAGTTGTTGTGCTGACAGAATTAACATTTTCAAATATATCATTATCAGCCAGCACTCTATCTTGAATCTCCCGCAGTTTTATTGCATTGTTGACAACAACCATGTCAACAATAGCATTTTCCTGCGCATCTGAAAATATTTTTCCTCTTCCCCCTGTTGGGGGCAGCCTTAGGGTCCTGTTGTAAAAATATATTTTACAGTCAAACTTACTGTAATATATATCTGTGTAAATATTCTATAATTGCAATACAAAATAGATTCCTGTAATGTTTTCATTTACTGTAAGGATGTAACTCTCATCTGTTTGTATGATGGAAAATTCACATTGCAGATGCCACTGTGGATCTTTGCAGATTGGGCTGCACCCTCAACCCTGCCTCTCTCAATGAGAGACCATGGTTCACGACATGGTCTATAAGTGTAGCCCTTATTTCATCTGAAATAACAGCTCTTTGTCTTCTTTGTCTTCCTCCACGTATCCGCCCTCTCCCTGCCACCCTTCTCCCTCCACGAACCCATCTTCCTTGTTCCATTTCCAAAATGAGTCTTTCTGAGCTCTACCTATATATACTGTAATATGTGTGTGTGTTCACTAACAAGTCTAAAACAAGGCACCTGCTTAGCCTTTCAGCTGAAATTGCAATCAGCAGTGTTTGAAAGGCACAAAGGCTGAAATCTATTCCGTTTTGAATGTGTGGTTCACAGTTTTGACAGCAGTGTGTTAGCATTTGAACAAAGTGCTGTAAATCCACAGTGTTGTGCAGGTTGTGGTTAAAGTCATGGGATAAGTGTATAGAGTTTTGAAAACTGTGTTCAAGCAATGAAAAACGAATTAGAGTTTGGTCCACATGAACTGCTGCTGTGCAGACTGTAGTTAGAGTTTTGCACATATGACTTCAGTTGTGTCCACTGCCGTTTAGCAATCGAAATAAACTGTAAAAATACACTATAACAGGAGACACTCTCACCATCAGTAGAGCTGCTGTGTCTGACCACAGTCAGCACTGGTGTGAAGGACACAGATTCTCTAGAACCCCATCTTCACAACCAAGTGATGCTTTAACTCTCACCGCTGTAGGTGAGTTATTTTGTTGTGTGTCTCTTTTTTGTCAAACACTATTTATATTGAGTCCATCATGTAGACATGGTCTGTGTGTAAGTATGTTTTAAATAATAGCAATGGTATTACCCACAATATAAAACAAAATCTTACCTATGAATCATCTAAATGTCATCTAAGTGTTTCCACAGCTCTGCCCATGGCCACAGTGAGAATCTCTCCTTAGGGTCCGCTCTACTCTGGAGAGAAAGTCACTGCTGTGTGACATATCAGACTACACAGACTGAACGTACCGCTGGTTCAAAGACAGTCAGCAGAGTTCTCGTACACCTGGTAAGACCATCACCATAATGTCTAACCAGGCTGATCAGTACAAAGGTCGGCACCAGCAGTCTCAACTCAGTGGAACCATCCTCATCAGGTCAACTGGTGAGCTTGAGACTGATTACATAGACCTAAAAAGGACTTTAATCAAAACTCTCCAATAACAGCTCAAATGTGGAAACGTATTCAAATAAAGTTGAAATAATTGGATTAATAATTTAAAATTTAAAAATGGAGAATCACCAGAAAGCTGGGGGACAGTGAGAGGTGCGAAGAGCTGTGTGTGTGTGTGTTTGTGTGTGGATGGTAAAACATGTGTTTCACTAGTCCCTCCAGGTTCTGTTGTCTTCATCTCTCTGCTGCCCAGGCTGCTGTGTGGTTTACTGGTGGTGTCTCTCTTTCTACTGGTGTCCATCATACTGATGGTGAAATGCTGCAGGGCTCAAGGTGACCACTTTCTTTCAGTGTGTATCTACAATCAACGTATCCAGCTTGATATTCTCCTTCTTTATGTCATTCTCTTATATCCCTGTTATCAAGTAATGTTGACTCAAATGGTTCATTTCAAATGTAAATAGACAAAGTGTCCAGGGGCAGCAATTTTTGAAAGATGTCTTCTATAGAAATGTTCTACCCTCAAAAAGTCAAACTAACCTTTTCATTACTTCTGATGGATTACATGTTAGAGTTGTGCAGTTGAAAGAGCAGTTGAATCAGAACTCTAACGCTGCCCTCTATCCGTTATATATTTCTAAAGGCATGTGGTAAAACAGCCAAATCTGCTCAAGACGAGGAAACATATAATAATCCACTTACCTCTCTTTAATTTTAGTTTGTCAATTAAACAAGAGTGTATCGTCTGTTATTGTTTAAAGGCCCAGTTCAGTAAAAAAAATATGATTTTGCTGTGTAGAATAATAGTTAAGACATCAAAACTATGAAATAACACATACGGAACCATGTAGTAACCAAAAAAAACAAATTGTTAAACAAATTTACATATATGTTATATTTGAGATTGCACACTCTTGGCATTCTCTCAACCAGCTCGCAACCAGCTTCATGAAGTAGTCACTTGGAATGCATTTCAAGTGACAGGTGAGCATTGTTAAAAGTTATTTTGTAGAATTACTTTCCTTCTCAATGTGTTTGAGCCAATCTGTTGTGTTGTGACAAGGTAGGGATTGTATACAGAAGATAGCCCTATTTGGTAAATGACCAAGTCCATATTATGGCTAGAACAGCTCAAATAAGCAAAAATGACAGTCCATCAATACTTTAGGACATGAAGGCCAATCAATCTGGAAAATTTCAAGAACTTTAAAAGTTTCTTCAAGTGCAGTCGCAAAAGCGCGATGATGAAAATGGCTCTCATGAGAACCGCCACAGGAAAGGAAGACCCAGAGTTACCTCTGATGCAAATAAATGTTTCACAGAGTTCAAGTAACAGACATCTCAAAATCAACTGTTCAGAGGAATCAGAGTGAATCAGGCCTTCATGGTCGAATTGCTGCAAAGAAACCACTACTAAAGGACACCGATAAGAAGAAGAGACTTGCATGGGACAAGAAACACGAGCAAAGGACATTAGACCAGTGGAAATCTGTACTTTGGACTGATGAGTCCAAACTTGAGATTTTTGGTTCCAACCGCCGTGTCTTTTGTGAGACGCAGAGAAGGTGAAACGATGAACTCCCCATGTGTGGTTCCCACCATGAAGCATGGAGGTGGAGGTGTGATGGCGTGATTTGCTGGGACAATGACCCAAAACACACATCCAGGCTGTGTAAGGGCTATTTGACCAAGGAGAGTGATGGAGTGCTGCGTCAGATGACCTTGCCTCCACAATAATCCAACCTCAACCCAGTTGAGATGGTTTGGGATGAGTTGAACCGCAGAGTGAAGTAAAAGCTGAAGTAAAAGCTGTTGAGAGAATGCCAAGAGTGTGCAAAGCTGTCATCAAGGCAAAGGGTGGCTACTTTGAAGCATCTAAAAAATAAAATAGATTTTGATTTGTTTAACACTTTTTGAGTTACCACTTGATTCCATATGTGTTATTTCATAGTTTTGATGTCTTCACTATTATTATATGTAGAAAATAGTACAAATAAAGAAAAACCCTTGAATGAGTAGATGTGTCCTGGTACTGTATATGGGATGTGTGTTGTATTTTTATGTTGTATTAATTCAAGGGTTTTGTCAAATAAAAGGGATGATTCCCACATCATTGTATTTCTTTGAAATATAAATTCATTTAAGGACATATTCCTTTTACAGTCTGTATTGAAAGAGAGTGAAATGAGGGGAAAATGGCTGCCTAAGTATGCTTCCCAATCAGAGACAACGATAGACAGCTGTCCCTGATTGAGAACCATACCCGGCCAAAACATAGAAATACAAAATCATATATAACAAAACATAGAATGCCCACCACAAATCACACCCTGACCAAACCAAATAGAGACATTAAAAGGCTCTCTAAGGTCAGGGCGTGACATTAACTCACCACAGGTTAATGAAAATGATGTGCTTGAAAGGATGCACATAACTCTGCAATGTTGGGTTGTATTTTCCACACACGCCTGTTCCTATATTTAGTTTTCATGCTAGTGAGGGCTGAGAATCCACTCTTACATAGGTACGTGGTTGCAAAGGGCATCAGTGTCTTAACAGAGCGATTTGCCGAGGCAGGATACTTTGAGAGCAGCCCAATCCAGAAATCTGGCAGTGGCTTCTGATTTTCACTGAACCGCTTGTTGCAATTTCGATGAGGCTCTCTTGTTCAGATATCGGTAAGTGGACTGGAAGGAAGGCATGAAAGGGATAACGAATCCAGTTGTTTGTGTAATTGCGCACCCAACTCACTCAAATGCTTCGCTACATCACATTTGACATTGTCCATAAGCTTGAGTTTATTTGCACACAAAAAATCATACAATGATGGAATGACCTGTGTGTTGTCCTTGTTAACGCAGACAGAGAAGAGCTCCACCTTCTTAATCATAGCCTTAACTTTGTCCCGCACATTGAATATAGTTGCGGAGAGCCACTGTAATCCTAGATTCAGACCATTCAGGCGAGAAAAAACATCCCCCAGATAGGGCAGTCGTGTGAGAAACTCGTCATCATGCAAGCGGACAGACAAGTGAAAATTATGGTCAGTAAAGAAAACTTTAAGCTCGTCTCTCAATTCATAACAGGTGTCAATACTTTACCCCTTGATAACCAGCGCACGTCTGTATGTTGCAAACGCCTTACATGGTCACTGCCCATATCATTGCATAGTGCAGAAAATACACGAGAGTTCAGGGGCCTTGCTTTAACAAAGTTAACCATTTTCACTGTATTTCTTTCAAGCTATCAGGAATTCCCTTGGCAGCATGCGAAGCAGTAATTGTTTCAAAACATCTCCTCCAATGTCATTGATGCGTAGTTAAACAGTGTTGTTTGATGAAGACATTGTGTGTATAGTTTGTTTGCCTTTTCCCCCAATATTGTCACAGTCATATCCACGACAGCAGGAAGAATTAAGTCCTCCACATTAGTATGGGGCTTGCCTTTCCCAGCCATTCGGTAGCTCACCATATAAGATGCTTCTAGCCCTTTCTTATTAATGGTATCTGTTGCTTTTATACATGTCTTACAACTCGAAAGTCGTCTTAATTCTCGCTGTGGCTGAGGAAAGGCACTGCTCCCAATACAAATGAATCCCAAATCAATGTAATTCTCATCATATTTGCGCCTCTTCGATGGTCCAACGTCCCTGTCTGTTGTTCGGTGCTTTCCCGGGTAAGGGGCCAGTAGCTCTTCGGCTGCATCAGATTCACAACTGTCAGTGTCCATGCTAGCTGGGCTAACAGCAAATGTAGAATGACTGATGTTAGCATTGGATGTGCTCTTGGAAGCAGAACAACTTGTCGTCGACGGGTGCAGGTGTAGTACTGCTGGTAGTAGCAGTACGACCAGTAGAGTTGGTATGTGTCTCTATGGACGAGCACCTTACTTTTTTAAAACATTTATCAATTTTTGAGCAAACGGAATGAGCAGCAGCTACATTTGGCTACATATGAACTGTTAGTGGAATTCCTGCGAGAGAGTAACAGTTAATGTGATTGGATGTTAATTATTTGTCTAGGCTTCCTGTATTTGACATTGTGTTGTTATTTTTCTGGACACTAGATGGTTACATTTTATTTTTGGCAGTGAAATGAGGCTACTCAGGTGAGAGAAAAAAAACTCACCCAAATGTATAGCTCCGTTGGAAAATATAAATGGACTGTTTGAAAATGTGAAGAAAATAATATGTATAATATAATATATTTTACATTTTTTGTATGAATCACATTTTATATGAAGTACCCCCGACGGCATTGCACTTACCCATAATTCTCTCCAAACCGGGAGGAACTGAGCTCTAGGATCATGCCTCAGGACTACCTTGCCTGTCCCCAGTCCACCTGGTCATGCCGCTGCCCCAGTCCACCTGTTCCGCCTGCAGCTATAGAACCCTGACCTGTTCACTACTTTGTCCCGGACCTGCTGTTTTTGACTCTCTCTCTACCGCGCCTGCTGCTATCTCGACCTCTGAGTGCTCGGCTATGAAAAGCCAACTGACATTTACTCCAGAGGTTCTGACATGTTGCACCCTCTACAACCACTGTCATTATTATTTGATCCTGCTGGTCATCTATGAACGTTTGAACATCTTGAAGAACAATCTGGTCTCAATGGCCATGTACTCTTATAATCTCCACCTGGCACTGCCAGAAGAGGACTGGCCACCCCTCAGAGCCTTGTTCCTCTCTAGAGTTTTTCCTAGCCACCGTGCTTCTACATCTGCAATTCTTGCTGTTTGGTGTTTTAGGCTGGGTTTCTGTATAGCACCTTGTGACATCTGCTGATGTATAAAGGGCTTTATAAATACATTTGATTGATTGATTATTTCGATATTGTGATCCACAATAAGAATGTGGAGCAGTTACAGGCATGTCCCTGAAGGGGTCGATAAGAAACCCCAGATGTTTATCATAGTATACCAACTAAAGGTGAAGTCTGAAACTGCTTTCCCCTGTAACCTTTCTCTCCCCATGTTGGTTTCTTCACACATGTTGTACACGTGTCTCACACTCTACATTCTGCACTTTACTTATAAGCCCATAACCAACAATGCAGTTTTTAGAAAATACCCCCAAAGACTAAAAAATCATGTATATAAAAATAAAAAAGTAAATAAGTCAAAAAATGATTTACAAAAAGAAAAGCAAGTGAAAAAAAGTACAAAATTATGAAAATAATAAACAATAGACAAACACAAACAATATACACACACACACGCACACAAACAAACCACACACCAACACACACACAATATAGTACATGAACAATAGCCCTGATACACATCACATGTACACATCACATATACAGACACATTTAAATACATCAATAAACAACACAATAACAAACATATCTATGTGGACAGTAGCTAAAAGTATTACTCATAACAGAACCATACAAGGTTTTGTGTGTGTGTGGTGTGTGTGTGCGTTTGTGTGTTAGTGAGAATAATCTCTAGAATATTACTCTGCTTTTCTGTGTACGGTGAAGTGTGATCTAAGCAGACTGTCATCATATAGGAAGTAGAGTGGTTTGTTAGAAGGACTGTAGTTGTAGAGAAAGTCACTTGTCTGTGGGGACAGAATGGAGCATACCTTGTTCTGTTTGCTACTATGTAAGTACTGAGTTAGTGTGTTTGTTTATGAACACTAATTACCTCATTTAATAAGAATTTAAGGGAAAAAGGAATAAGACATTAATCAAAATTAAGACAGTTTCATGCTTTAGCTTTGTTTTTGGTGTTTCAGCCCTTATTGAGAAAACATTAGTAAATGTTACTCAAAGGAAATTGCAGCAAATATTGTATAGAAAGTGACCATTCTACATTGATGTTGCATCTCTGTGAGAACCTGAGATTATATAGCCGATGCCATGCAGACCTGGTTAGTGTGTTGGTGTGCATTTAACCAGTTCTTCACTCAGGAACTAAAGAGTGGTGTGAAATCAGTGGTTGCAAAATGTGCTGTCAATGACAATGAATATAAAATGCAATATTTGTTGGATGTGTTGTAGTATTAAGAAGTGATTATTGTAAATGGTTGAGGGTTCCTTCGCTACAGTTATAGTAAACTGTGTTAAGAGATTAATGAGTGGTGTTCTGGTGTTTGTGGTCTCTCTGTGTGCAGAACATGGGAAGTCAGTGGCCATTTAAAGCTGCAGTCCGTAAATCAAACTACAACAGAATGGCCACCCTGACACTTTTTGTGGTATATGGCTGAGGGATGGGGCTAAGGAAATTCATTCATCTACATTGTTTACAATAATTGTCATAAAATAACATTTTCTTTGGTTTATGATGGGATAAGACAAAGTTATATTCTTCAAGAATAAATGCCTATGATTTAATTTAATGATTAAAAGGTGTGTAGGAATCATAGATTGCACCTTTAAAATAAATTACAGGACGGATTTGGTAATCAGTGACATGAATAAGACATGTTGATATTTATTTCAACCAAATATTGGAGCAATGTGACTTTCTTTGTTGTAGTGCTGAGTACACACATCTACTCTGGACACTCTGAAGATGATGATGGTAGATATTTGTACACTTGATCAAGCCTCCATCTCTTAATGCTTCATCAAATGTTTTATTTGTCATAATTAAAGCTGCTTTTGGATAGAAATATTTTGTGTTTTGATTGTCTCAAAATAACATGTGTAAATAAATTGTTTCATTCTGGTTTTATTTTGTGCAGGACAGGCAAAGGCTGTTCTGACCAAACACCCCAAATCCTCCCAGATATTCAGTGGAGAATCTGTCACTCTCAGATGTAACATACAAAGGGGAAAAGTCACTGACTGGAAATACACATGGCGCAAGGATGGTGTGGACTTCCTTAGTAGGAAGCATAAATATGAGATCAGTGGGGATAATATTTCAGACAGTGCTGACTACAGGTGTCTGGGTACACATATTGGTAATGGGACGCATTCTGAGTGGAGTGATGCAGTCAGACTGACAGTGACAGGTAAGTCATCTTGTCTCTCATTCACATCAGTCCCTCCTTGTCAATAACCACTTGACATTGGGGCCCATTTTAAGGATGCTATTTTGTCGTTTTAAAACGTTCTGTCTACTATTGCATTTAAGATTCTTACTTTAATTAATTCTCCTTTCATGTAATAATTGAAGAAATATGGTGCATGGTACTAAGATCATACTTTTAACTGATTGAAGACAAACTGTTTCACAGCTCTGCCTACAGCCTCAGTGAAGATGGTCACTACCCAGGAGACACTGTATTCTGGAGACACTGTCAAGCTGCAGTGTGACATATCAAACTACACAGACTGGATGTACCACTGGTTAATAAATAAAGAACGGCTTTCTAGTCAGACCAGTAAAACCACCACTATCTCTCTCTCTGATCAGGGTGGTCAGTACCAGTGTCAGGGTACAAGGACAAGACGGCCCAGAAATTCATATTTCAGCTCATCTCTCAACATTAGCGTCACTAGTGAGCTCACTATTAATCTTCAATCACTGTCTGGACATTCTGAAATATGAGCAAATGAGAGTACATCTAAATATACTGTATAAACTGTAAATTCTAACTGAATGGAGTCAACACACCCCTATTTAAAATATACTTTAAACAAAACATAACTGCAACAGCTAAATTATTATAAATGATCCAGATGTTTTGATATTCTGCTCTCTGTTTTCTTAGCTCTTCCTGAAATGAGTAGTAATGCTTCACTGAGTCCATTATTGTATTTATTTTCTACAACTACCTCAGAACCTGATGGTGATTTGTTGTTCTCTCTCCAGGCGTAACTCCTGGACCCTCTACATCAGTCCTAGTAGGAGTGGTTGTGGGCCTGATTGTTGCTGGTGTTCTACTGGCCATATTCCTGGAACTGCTGTGTACATATAAAAAAGCCAAAGGTGAGACTTTTTTATCAATTCTCATTTAACTTTTTGGTTCATGTTTTGGAGAAAAATGTCCAATCACAAAAGTTTAAAACAGTAATGATTTGATTAAGCATAATATTTTGCATTTCTCATTACAGATTCCTGTTGCAACAGAATATTCTCGTGAGTACACCTGTTTTTCAACTATGTTCCTTTTCATACTGTAAAATATAACCTGTGTGTTTCATGACTCTCTCTCTCCCTGTAGGCCCCACCAGCTCCAGAGGACCAACATGGACCCCCAACAGGACCAAGGATCTACCCAGGGCCAGGCTCCTGATGCCGGGTATACAAGTCTGCAGCATGGTCAGTCTCTCATCCCAGACCACTGTCACTCTCCTCTCTGTAACTTCACATACTGACTTTTCACCATTAACTTTATATACATGTTACCATACTCTATGTCCCTAGGCAAGCTGAGGGAAAACCAACCTATTATTCTTTCGCTCTCTTCTTTGACCAACAGGTGGCGCTAACATCTATGATACAATCACACCCTCAGACAATAACGACAATGGTACTGGGAAAGACAAAGGGGGATACCTATCAGTTATACATAACTGAATGCCTTCAAATGAAATGTGTCTTCCGCATTTAACTCTGATTCAGAGAGGTGCAGGGAGCTGCCTTAATCGACATCCACGTCTTCGGCACCTGGTTAAGAGTGGGTTGCTCAGGGGCAGAACGACAGACATTTACCTTGTCAACTCAGGGATTCGATCCAGCAACCTTTCAGTTATTAACCACTAGGCTACCTGTATGTTAAATTTAGCATGAATACAGTATAGAGTTGTTGTTGCTGTAGTTATCCATATGTTTAATATTACTAGCATACTAACAGTAAGTAGAGATATTAGTGTATTACCTGTATATTTCAGATGCTGGTGCTGCTACTGCTGGATCAAGTGAGGTGACGTACACACAGATTCATCCCAAAACGTTGGACAAGAAAAGTAATTCTCAACTGTTACATAAATTAATACTAAATGTAGCAGTGTTTTTTACTCTTCAAATTTGATAAATACATACAAATTCTCACCTCCTCCTCCTCAGAAATGCCAGCTGATCCAAAAGAAAATCCAGTCTATTCTGAGATCAAGGCAAGGAAGACCACAGGTGAGACCCATTCTACAGGTTGGCAGTGAGTGAAATCTCAATGTGTGATTTTGGAGATTTGAAAAGGATGCAGAGTATTCAATAAGCTAATTCCTTAATTTGTTGACTGGAAATGTCAATTTTCAGCAGCAACTGGACCTGTTGATGTGACCTATGCTGAGGTTGACCTTAAACGGAAGGCCAAAGCCAAGAAGAAGAAAGGTAAGACTGGACATCCTTCCTTCCATATTCCCCCTATCATAACCTCACACCTCTGACCCCATGTTTACGAGCTGCACAATATTCTGTATATTACTGTTATATTATTCTAATGTTTTATCCTCACTCCTTACAGAAACAGCAACCCCACCTGAGGCAGATTCGGTCTATACTCAATTGAAGTCAGGTACAGCCCCAGGTAAGACTAATAGCCATAAGCTATTGATACTTAATATGATAATAATATGAACTGCATGTCCTAAACAACTTTGTGCGTGATATGCTGCAGGTACCTGAGGGGGTCAGGGATGGAGGGATGGAGAGATGAAAGGATGGCAGGTTGGAGGGATGGAAGGAAGGACACACCATTAGAGGAGGAGCAGAAGCAGAAGGAAACTGGAACATGGATTCTGCGCTTTCAATGCACACAAGCAAACAAACACATGTACAAACACACACACAATAACACCTTGTACATTAAGGAGTTCTTACTTATTTTATTTACCAACAGATATATTATTTAAAAACCTCTCTGGGATATGTGGGGCGCTAGCGTCCCACTTGGCCAAAAGCTTGAGAAATTGCAGAGCACCAAATTCAAATCAATTCCTATAAAAATCTAACTTTCATGAAATCACACACGTAAGATACCAAATTAAAGCTACACGTGTTGTGAATCCAGCCAACACGTCAGATTTCAAAAAGGCTTTTCAGCAAAAGCAAACAATGCTATTTTCTGTGCACTGATAGTCAACAAAAGAGAGAGAACATTTCAACCCTGCAGGCGCAACACAAAACGCAGAAATAAAAATATAAATCATGCCTTACCTTTGACGAGCTTCTTCTGTTGGCACTCCAATATGTCCCAAAAACATCACAAATGGTCCTTTTGTTCGATCCTTAAAAATACCTGTTCCAACTTGCGCAACGTGACGACAAAATATCTCAAAAGTTACCTGTAAACTTTGTCAAAACATTTCAAAATACTTTTGTAATACAACTTTATGTATTTTTAATGTAAATAATCAATAAAATTGAAGACAGGGTGATCGGTGTTCAATACAGGAAGACAACAAACTCAAGCATGCTTTCTGGTCTTGCGCCTGTGTCAAAAAATAGACATGACGTGACACTTGTTCAAGATGGCCGTACTTCTTCATTACACAAAGGAATTAACCTCGACCAATTTCTAAATACTGGTGACATCCAGTGGAAGGGGTAGGAACTGCAAGCAAGTCCCTTAGAAATCTGGAATCCCAATGAAAGTCCATTGAAAAAAGGGTGACCTCAAAGTAAAATTCGTATTTGGTTTGTCAAATCAAAATCAAATTTATTTATATAGCCCTTCGTACATCAGCTGATATCTCAAAGTGCTGTACAGAAACCCAGCCTAAAACCCCAAACAGCAAGCAATGCAGGTGTAGAAGCACGGTGGCTAGGAAAAACTCCCTAGAAAAGCCAAAACCTAGGAAGAAACCTAGAGAGGAACCAGGCTATGTGGGGTGGCCAGTCCTCTTCTGGCTGTGCCGGGTAGAGATTATAACAGAACATGGCCAAGATGTTCAAATGTTCATAAATGACCAGCATGGTCGAATAATAATAAGGCAGAACAGTTGAAACTGGAGCAGCAGCACGGCCAGGTGGACTGGGGACAGCAAGGAGTCATCATGTCAAGTAGTCCTGGGGCATGGTCCTAGGGCTCAGGTCAGTTGAAACTGGAGCAGCAGCACGGCCAGGTGGACTGGGGACAGCAAGGAGTCATCATGTCAGGTAGTCCTGGGGCATGGTCCTAGGGCTCAGGTCCTCCGAGAGAGAGAAGGAGAGAATTAGAGAACGCACACTTAGATTCACACAGGACACCGAATTGGACAGGAGAAGTACTCCAGATATAACAAACTGACCCCAGCCCCCGACACATAAACTACTGCAGCATAAATACTGGAGGCTGAGACAGGAGGGTCAGGAGACACTGTGGCCCCACCCGAGGACACCCCCGGACAGGGCCAAACAGGAAGGATATAACCCCACCCACTTTGCCAAAGCACAGCCCCCACACCACTGGAGGGATATCTTCAACCACCAACTTACCATCCTGAGACAAAGCTGAGTATAGCCCGCAAAGATCTCCGCCACGGCACAACCCAAGGGGGGGCGCCAACCCAGACAGGATGACCACATCAGTGAATCAACCCACTCAGGTGACGCACCCCCTCCAGGGACGGCATGAGAGAGCCCCAGCAAGCCAGTGACTCAGCCCCTGTAACCGGGTTAGAGGCAGAGAATCCCAGTGGAAAGAGGGGAACCGGCCAGGCAGAGACAGCAAGGGTGGTTCGTTGCTCCAGAGCCTTTCCGTTCACCTTCCCACTCCTGGGCCAGACTACACTCAATCATATGACCCACTGAAGAGATGAGTCTTCAGTAAAGACTTAAAGGTTGAGACCGAGTTTGCGTCTCTGACATGGGTAGGCAGACCGTTCCATAAAAATGGAGCTCTATAGGAGAAAGCCCTGCCTCCAGCTGTTTGCTTAGAAATTCTAGGGACAATTAGGAGGCCTGCGTCTTGTGACCGTAGCGTACGTGTAGGTATGTACGGCAGGACCAAATCAGAGAGATAGGTAGGAGCAAGCCCATGCAATGCTTTGTAGGTTAGCAGTAAAACCTTGAAATCAGCCCTTGCTTTGACAGGAAGCCAGTGTAGGGAGGCTAGCACTGGAGTAATATGATCAAATTTTTTGGTTCTAGTCAGGATTCTAGCAGCCGTATTTAGCACTAACTGAAGTTTATTTAGTGCTTTATCCGGGTAAAATTGAGTAGAGCATTGCAGTAGTCTAACCTAGAAGTGACAAAAGCATGGATTAATTTTTCTGCATCATTTTTGGACAGAAAGTTTCTGATTTTTGCAATGTTACGTAGATGGAAAAAAGCTGTCCTTGAAATGGTCTTGATATGTTCTTCAAAAGAGAGATCAGGGTCCAGAGTAACGCCGAGGTCCTTCACAGTTTTATTTGAGATGACTGTACAACCATTAAGATTAATTGTCAGATTCAACAGAAGATCTCTTTGTTTCTTGGGACCTAGAACAAGCATCTCTGTTTTATCCGAGTTTAAAAGTAGAAAGTTTGCTGCCATCCACTTCCTTATGTCTGAAACACATGCTTCTAGCGAGGGCAATTTTGGGGCTTCACCATGTTTCATTGAAATGTACAGCTGTGTATCATCCGCATAGCAGTGAAAGTTAACATTATGTTTTCGAATAACATCCCCAAGAGGTAAAATATATAGTGAAAACAACAGCGGTCCTAAAACGGAACCTTGAGGAACACCGAAATTTACAGTTGATTTGTCAGAGGACAAACCATTCACAGAGACAAACTGATATCTTTCCGACAGATAAGATCTAAACCAGGCCAGAACTTGTCCGTGTAGACCAATTTGGGTTTCCAATCTCTCCAAAAGAATGTGGTGATCGATGGTATCAAAAGCAGCACTAAGGTCTAGGAGCACGAGGACAGATGCAGAGCCTCGGTCCGATGCCATTAAAATGTCATTTACCACCTTCACAAGTGCCGTCTCAGTGCTATGATGGGGTCTAAAACCAGACTGAAGCATTTCATATACATTGTTTGTCTTCAGGAAGGCAGTGAGTTGCTGAGCAACAGCCTTTTCTAAGATTTTTGAGAGGAATGGAAGATTCGATATAGGCCGATAGTTTTTTATATTTTCTGGGTCAAGGTTTGGCTTTTTCAAGAGAGGCTTTATTACTGCCACTTTTAGTGAGTTTGGTACACATCCGGTGGATAGAGAGCCGTTTATTATGTTCAACATAGGAGGGCCAAGCACAGGAAGCAGCTCTTTCAGTAGTTTAGTTGGAATAGGGTCCAGTAAGCAGCTTGAAGGTTTAGAGGCCATGATTATTTTCATCATTGTGTCAAGAGATATAGTACTAAAACACTTGAGCGTCTCTCTTGATCCTAGGTCCACGCAGAGTTGTGCAGACTCAGGACAACTGAGCTTTGAAGGAATACGCAGATTTAAAGAGGAGTCTGTAATTTGCTTTCTAATAATCATAATTTTTTCCTCAAAGAAGTTCATGAATTTATCACTGCTAAAGTGAAAGTCATCCTCTCTTGGGGAATGCTGCTTTTTAGTTAGCTTTGCGACCGTATCAAAAAGGAATTTTGGATTGTTCTTATTGTCCTCAATTAAGTTAGAAAAATAGGATGATCGAGCAGCAGTAAGGGCTCTTCGGTACTGCACGGTACTGTCTTTCCAAGCTAGACGGAAGACTTCCAGTTTGGTGTGGCGCCATTTCCGTTCCAATTTTCTGGAAGCTTGCTTCAGAGCTCGGGTATTTTCTGTGTACCAGGGAGCTAGTTTCTTATGAGAAATGTTTTTAGTTTTTAGGGGTGCAACTGCATCTAGGGTATTGCAAGGTTAAATTGAGTTCCTCAGTTAGGTGGTTAACTGATTTTTGTCCTCTGGTGTCATTGGGTAGACAGAGGGAATCTGGAAGGACATCAAGGAATCTTTGTGTTGTCTGTGAATTTATAGCACGACTTTTGATGTTCCTTGGTTGGGGTCTGAGCAGATTATTTGTTGCAATTGCAAACGTAATAAAATGGTGGTCCGATAGTCCTGGATTATGAGGAAAAACATTAAGATCCACAACATTTATTCCATGGGACAAAACTAGGTCCAGCGTATGACTGTGACAGTGAGTGGGTAAACTTTGTCCTCGGGGTTTTGCCTGCTACATAAGTTCTATTATACTCACAGACATGATTCAAACAGTTTTAGAAACTTCAGAGTGTTTGCTATCCAAATCTACTAATACATATACATTTGCATATCTTACCTTCTGGAGATGAGTAGCAGGCAGTTGAAATTGGGCATGCTTTTCATCCAAAATTCCAAATGCTGCCCCCTATCCTAGAGAAGTTTAAGCATGGTTTAATTGTGTTTCACTGTAACAGTTTTTTTTAAATATATGGAGTAATGATGATGGATCTTATCTGCAGCAACCAATAATTGAATCTGCTTTTTATTGTGTATTGAATTGTATTGTTTTGTTGTCAATTTATTAAAATGTATTATCTTGGATTTGTTATGTCTGTCATTCAGATGATAAAATAACATATTTGTATATGAATTTCCAAAAAGTTATTCACGTTTTCTTCCAATTTGCCTGTTGTCAGGTTTTGCGCTACTGGTAAGAAGTCAGGTGCAGGAGAGCGGAGAGTTGTGATCAGGCTGTAATGGCTGTCTTGGGTGGAAGAAGGAGAGGACCAAAGCGCAGCGTGGTTAGTGTTCATCTTTTTAATAAACAACTGAACACTTCAAAAATACAAAACAACAAAGTAACAACCGAAATAGTTATATCTGGTGCAGACACACAAAGACTGAAAATAACCACCCACAAAACAAAGGAAAACAGGCTACGTAAATATGGTTCTCAATCAGGGACAACGATAGACAGCTGCCTCTGATTAAGAACCATATCAGGCCAAACACAGGAATAGAAAATATAGAAAAACTAACAGACTGCCCACCCCAGCAAGACAAAACAAAGGAAGAAAAGTCAGAACGTGACACAGGTGCATACTTGAATAGGCAGAAGTAACAACAGAGGGACGCAACTGCATCAAACAACCTCCAGCCAAATGGCAAATAGTGCAAAGCGCGACAGTCACAATAATGCAATAGTTAAACAATCAACATGGAACCCAGGGAAAAACCAGCCTGGCGCGTAACATGAAACATGTAACAAAGCAATTCCACACAAAGACATGGGGGAAACAGAGGGAATATACAGTGCCTTGCGAAAGTATTCGGCCCCCTTGAACTTCGCGACCTTTTGCCACATTTCAGGCTTCAAACATAAAGATATAAAACTGTATTTTTTTGTGAAGAATCAACAACAAGTGGGACACAATCATGAAGTGGAACGACATTTCTTGGATATTTCAAACTTTTTTAACAAATCAAAAAGTGAACAATTGGGCGTGCAAAATTATTCAGCCCCCTTCAGTTAATACTTTGTAGCGCCACCTTTTGCTGCGATTACAGCTGTAAGTCGCTTGGGGTATGTCTCTATCAGTTTTGCACATCGAGAGACTGAATTTTTTTTCCCATTCCTCCTTGCAAAACAGCTCGAGCTCAGTGAGGTTGGATGGAGAGCATTTGTGAACAGCAGTTTTCAGTTCTTTCCACAGATTCTCGATTGGATTCAGGTCTGGACTTTGACTTGGCCATTCTAACACCTGGATGTGTTTATTTTTGAACCATTCCATTGTAGATTTTGCTTTATGTTTTGGATCATTGTCTTGTTGGAAGACAAATCTCCGCCCCAGTCTCAGGTCTTTTGCAGACTCAGGTTTTCTTCCAGAATGGTCCTGCATTTGGCTCCATCCATCTTCCCATCAATTTTAACCATCTTCCCTGTCCCTGCTGAAGAAAAGCAGGCCCAAACCATGATGCTGCCACCACCATGTTTGACAGTGGGGATAGTGTGTTCAGGGTGATGAGCTGTGTTGCTTTTACGCCAACATAACGTTTTGCATTGTTGCCAAAAAGTTCAATTTTGGTTTCATCTGACCAGAGCACCTTCTTCCACATGTTTGGTGTGTCTCCCAGGTGGCTTGTGGCAAACTTTAAACAACACTTTTTATGTATATCTTTAAGAAATGGCTTTCTTCTTGCCACTCTTCCATAAAGGCCAGATTTGTGCAATATACGACTGATTGTTGTCCTATGGACAGAGTCTCCCACCTCAGCTGTAGATCTCTGCAGTTCATCCAGAGTGATCATGGGCCTCTTGGCTGCATCTCTGATCAGTCTTCTCCTTGTATGAGCTGAAAGTTTAGAGGGACGGCCAGGTCTTGGTAGATTTGCAGTGGTCTGATACTCCTTCCATTTCAATATTATCGCTTGCACAGTGCTCCTTGGGATGTTTAAAGCTTGGGAAATCTTTTTGTATCCAAATCCGGCTTTAAACTTCTTCACAACAGTATCTCGGACCTGCCTGGTGTGTTCCTTGTTCTTCATGATGCTCTCTGCGCTTTTAACGGACCTCTGAGACCATCACAGTGCATGGGGCATTTAAATGGAGACTAGATTACACACAGGTGGATTGTATTCATCATTAGTCATTTAGGTCAACATTGGATCATTCAGAGATCCTCACTGAACTTCTGGAGAGAGTTTTCTGCACTTAAAGTAAAGGGGCTGAATAATTTTGCACGCCCAATTGTTCAGTTTTTGATTTGTTAAAAAAGTTTGAAATATCCAATAAATGTCGTTTCACTTCATGATTGTGTCCCACTTGTTGTTGATTCTTCACAAAAAAATACAGTTTTATATCTTTATGTTTGAAGCCTGAAATGTGGCAAAAGGTCGCAAAGTTCAAGGGGGCCGAATACTTTCGCAAGGCACTGTATATGTAGTGTGATTAGGGAATGTAAACCAGGTGTGCGGGGAAACAAGACAAAACAAATGGAAGAATGACAAGTGGAGTGGCGATGGCTAGAAGGCCGGTGACGTCGACCGCCAAATGTCGCCCGAACAAGGAGAGAAGCCGACTTCGGCAGAAGTCGTGACACCTGTACTTTTACAATATCTTTGCATTGTGCTTTTTTAATAAACTATATTTTATCCACCAGATGGTATGAGTGCCTTCTTACAGTACATGGTTATTGTCATCTTCAACTTTTTCATAAAACCAAATTTGGTCAAACAACCCTTCAGCCTAGTATAGATGTCAGGCTCCACAATGTGTGAGTTAAAGGGCAATCTGCTATTTCTGCTTCAATTTTTGGACTTAATTATATCTACCCATTGAATCTTGAAGAATATAACATAAATGCCCCAAGAGCAAAGTTCAAAAGCTGCACCCCATCAGCTGAAGACACATTGAGATTTTGCAGAATGACTTTTTGGGGAAGATTGTGCCTGAAAATAACGGTTCTTCAAGGTTTTATTATGCCATATACTCTGCAGGAGTTCTGAGAACGCCGACAGAGATGGCCGCCTCACTTCGCGTTCCTAGGAAACTATGCAGTTTTTTTTTTTTTTTTACGTGTTATTTCTTACATTAGTACCCCAGGTCATCTTAGGTTTCATTACATACAGTCGAGAAGAACTACTGAATATAAGATCAGCGTCAACTCACCATCAGTACGACCAAGAATATGACTTTCGCGAAGCGGATCCTGTGTTCTGCCTTTCAACCAGGACAACGGAATGGATCCCAGCCCGCGACCCAAAAAAGAGGGAAACGAGGCGGTCTTCTGGTCAGAATACGGAGACGGGCACATCGTGCACCACTCCCTAGCATTCTTCTCGCCAATGTCCAGTCTCTTGACAACAAGGTTGATGAAATCCGAGCAAGGGTAGCATTCCAGAGTGACATCAGAGACTGTAACGTTCTTTGCTTCACGGAAACATGGCTCACTGGAGAGACGCTATCGGAGGCGGTGCAGCCAGCGGGTTTCTCCACGCATCGCGCCGACAGAAACAAACACCTTTCTGGTAAGAAGAGGGGCGGGGGCGTATGCCTTATGGCTAACGAGACGTGGTGTGATCACAGAAATATACAGGAACTCAAATCCTTCTGTTCACCTGATTTAGAATTCCTCACAATCAAATGTAGACCGCATTATCTACCAAGAGAATTCTCTTCAATTATAATCACAGCCGTATATATCCCCCCCCCCAAGCAGACACATCGATGGCTCTGAACGAACTTTATTTAACTCTTTGCAAACTGGAAACCATTGATCCGGAGGCTGCATTCATCGTTGTTGGGGATTTTAACAAGGTTAATCTGAAAACAAGACTCCCTAAATTTTATCGGCATATCGATTGCGCAACCAGGGGCGGAAAAACCTTGGATCATTGTTATTCTAACTTCCGCGACGCATATAAGGCCCTGCCTCGCCCTCCTTTCGGAAAAGCTGACCACGACTCCATTTTGCTGATCCCTGGCTACAGACAGAAACTTTAAACAAGAAACTCCCACTCTGAGGTCTGTCCAACGCTGGTCCGACCAAGCTGATTCCACACTCCAAGACTGCTTCCATCACGTGGACTGGGACATGTTTCGTATTGCGTCAGACAATAACATTGACGAATACGCTGATTCGGTGTGCGAGTTCATTAGAACGTGCGTTGAAGATGTCGTTCCCATAGCAACGATTAAAACATTCCCTAACCAGAAACCATGGATTGATGGCAGCATTCGCGTGAAACTGAAAGTGCGAACCACTGCTTTTAATCAGGACAAGGTGACTGGTAACATGACTGAATACAAACAGTGCAGCTATTCCCCCCGCAAGGCTATCAAACAAGCTCAGTATAGAGACAAAGTAGAATCTCAATTCAACGGCTCAGACACAAGTGGCATGTGGCAGGGTCTACAGTCAATCACGGACTACAAGAAGAAATCCAGCCAAGTCACAGACCAGGATGTCTTGCTCCCAGGCAGACTAAATAACTTTTTTGCCCGCTTTGAGGACAACACAGTGCCACTGACACGGCCTGCAACGAAAACATGCGGTCTCTCCGTCACTGCAGCCGAGGTGAGTAAAACATTTAAACGTGTTAACCCTCGCAAGGCTGCAGGCCCAGATGGCATCCCCAGCCGCGCCCTCAGAGCATGCGCAGACCAGCTGGCTGGTGTGTTTACGGACATATTCAATCAATCCCTATACCAGTCTGCTTTTCCCACATGCTTCAAGAGGGCCACCATTGTTCCTGTTCCCAAGAAAGCTAAGGTAACTGAGCTAAATCACTACCGCCCCGTAGCACTCACTTCCGTCATCATGAAGTGCTTTGAGAGACTAGTCAAGGACCATATCACCTCCACCCTACCTGACACCCTAGACCCACTATAATTTGCTTACCGCCCAAATAGGTCCACAGACGACGCAATCTCAAACACACTGCACACTGCCCTAACCCATCTGGACAAGAGGAATACCTATGTGAGAATGCTGTTCATCGACTACAGCTCGGCATTTAACACCATAGTACCCTCCAAGCTCGTCATCAAGCCCCACAAGGGTGCGTTCTGAGCCCTCTCCTGTACTCCCTGTTCACCCACGACCCCTCGGCCACGCACGCCTCCAACTCAATCATCAAGTTTGCGGACGACACAACAGTGGTAGGCTTGATTACCAACAACGACGAGACGGCCTACAGGGAGGAGGTGAGGGCCCTCGGAGTGTGGTGTCAGGACAATAACCTCAACCTCAACGTCAACAAAACTAAGGAGATGATTGTGGACTTCAGGAAACAGCAGAGGGAACACCCCTCTATCCACATCGATGGAACAGTAGTGGAGAGGGTAGTAAGTTTTAAGTTCCTCGGCATACACATCACAGACAAACTGAATTGGTCCACTCATACAGACAGCATCGTGAAGAAGGCGCAGCAGCGCCTCTTCAACCTCAGGAGGCTGAAGAAATTCGGCTTGTCACCAAAAGCACTCACAAACTTCTACAGATGCACAATTGAGAGCATCCTAGCGGGCTGTATCACCGCCTGGTACGGCAACTGCTCCGCCCACAACCGTAAGGCTCTCGAGAGGGTAGTGAGGTCTGCACAACGTATCACCGGGGGCAAACTACCTGCCCTCCAGGACACCTACACCACCCGATGTTACAGGAAGGCCATAAAGATCATCAAGGACAACACCCACCCGAGCCACTGCCTGTTCACCCCGCTATCATCCAGAAGGCGAGGTCAGTACAGGTGCAACAAAGCTGGGACCCGAGAGACTGAAAAACAGCTTCTATCTCAAGGCCATCAGACTGTTAAACAGCAACCACTAACATTGAGTGGCTGCTGCCAACACACTGAGTCAACTCCAGCCACTTTAATAATGCGAATTGATGGGAAATTATGTAAAATATATCACTAGCCACTTTAAACAATGCTACCTAATATAATGTTTACATACCCTACATTATTCATCTCATATGTATACGTATATACTGTACTCTATATCATCTACTGCATCCTTATGTAATACATGTATCACTAGCCACTTTAACTATGCCACTTTGTTTACATACTCATCTCATATGTATATACTGTACTCGATACCATCTACTGTATCTTGCCTATGCGGCTCTGTACCATCACTCATTCATATCTTTATGTACATATTCTTTATCCCCTTACACTGTGTATAAGAAATTCGTTTTGGAATTGTTAGTTAGATTATTTGTTGGTTATTACTGTATTGTCGGAACTAGAAGCACAAGCATTTCGCTACAATCGCATTAACATCTGCTAACCATGTGTATGTGACAAATAAAATTTGATTTGAATCTAGTAACCTTTGCATAAATGACTACCTGTTCTCCCATATTGCCTCTTCATCCTACAGACTGGTCATGACAATTAATGACATTAGTGGTGTGTGACTCTTACTGCTATTTCCAATGTCCCTGCATGGTCTGGAAGGTCACCGTTCCAGTTAGAGGGTTTCTGTGTCTATGTGTTAATGTCTATGTGGTGAGACAGACAGCCGGCAGCCAGGTCATTGTCACTGTTCTTGAGAAACAGTCACAGAAAGTGGCATCACCGCAAGATGTTACCTGAAACGTAGAAAGGGGGCTTCTATCAGTAACCTTCCGAAAAAGTTGGCAGGTGTTTCATGTCCCTCACTGACCTATGAGCATGCAGAAGAAGTCATGCAAACACCTCTGCAGGAATGTCTTTATTTTATTTAACCTTTATTCAACCAGGAAGGGCTCATTGAGATTGAAAATCTCTTTTTCAAGAGCGTCCAGGCCAAGATAGGCACCAACAAGTCATTACAAAAATTCCAGATAAACAACATGAAAAACTACAAGTAATATCCCCATAGTCTAGTAAAGGCATAAATGTAGCTGATACTAGCCTCCTTCTGGCTTCAAAAGAAAAACAGACCTTATTCCTAAAATTAAATCCCAATTTCAATTTGTGTAAATTGTTGAATATGCAATTTAAAAGTGAGGCCGTCATTAATTAAAATTCCAAGATGTTTATATGAGGTGAAAGACCTACACTCGACAATCTCTGCCTTAGCATGACCCACTTCCGGCGCCGACAGAGATGGCCACCTCGCTTCGCGTTCACAGGAAACTATGCAGTATTTTGTTTTTTTTACGTGTTATTTCTTACATTTGTACCCCAGGTAATCTTAGGTTTCATTACATACAGTCGGGAGGAACTACTGAATATAAGAGCAAGGTCAACTCACCATCATTACGACCAGGAATATGACTCTCCCAAAGCATATCCTGTGTTTTAACTTCCATCCAGGACAATGGATCGGATCCCAGCCGGCAAACCTAAACAACGATGCCATAAAAGGGGCAAATGAGGCGGTCTTCTGGTCAGGCTCCGGAGACGGGCACATCGTGCACCACTCCCTAGCATACTACTCACCAATGTCCAGTCTCTTGACAACAAGGTTGATGAAATCCGAGCAAGGGTAGCATTCCAGAGAGACATCAGAGACTGTAATGTTCTTTGCTTCACGGAAACATGGCTGACTCGAGAGACGCTAACGGAGTCGGTGCAGCCAGCTGGTTTCTTCATGCATCGCACCGACAGAAACAAGCATCTTTCTGGTAAGAAGAGGGGCGGGGGGGTATGCCTTATGATTAACAAGACGTGGTGTGATCATAACAACATACAGGAACTCAAGTCCTTCTGTTCACCTGACTTAGAATTCCTCACAATCAAATGTCGACCCCATTATCTACCAAGGGAAATCTCTTCGATTATAATCACAGCCGTATATATTCCCCCCCAAGCAGACACATCGATGGCCCTGAACGAACTTTATTTGACTCTATGCAAACTGGAAACCACATTTCTTGAGGCTGCATTCATTGTAACAAGGCTAATCTGAAAACAAGACTCCCTAAATTCTATCAGCATATCGATTGCACAACCAGGGCTGGTAAAACCCTGGATCATTGTTATTCTAACTTCTGCGACGCATACAAGGCCCTCCCCCGCCCTCCTTTCGGAAAAGCTGACCACGACTCCATTTTGTTGCTTCCAGCCTACAGACAGAGACTAAACCAAGAAGCTTCCGCGCTCAGGTCTGTTCAACGTTGGTCCGACCAATCTGATTCCACGCATCAAGACTGCTTCGATCACGTGGATTGGGATATGTTCCGCATTGCGTCCAACAACAACATTGACGAATGCGCTGATTCAGTGAGCGAGTTCATTAGAAAGTGCATTGACGATGTTATACCCACAGCAACGATTAAAACATTCCCAAACCAGAAACAGTGGATTGATGGCAGCATTCGCACGAAACTGAAAGCGCAAACCACTGCTTTTAACCAGGGCAAGGTGACCGGAAACATAACCGAATACAAACAGTTTAGCTATTCACGGCGCAAGGCAATCAAACATGCTAAGCCGTCAGTATAGAGACAAAGTAGAGTCGCAATTCAACGGCTCAGACACAAGAGTTGTGTGGCAGCGTCTACAGTCAATCACGGATTACAAAAAGAAAACCAGCCCCATCGCGGACCAGGATGTCTTGCTCCCAGACAGACTAAATCATGTTTTTGCCCGCTTTGAGGACAACACAGTGCCACTGACACGGCCCGCTACCAAAACCTGCAGACTCTCCTTCCTTGCAGCCGACATGAGTAAAACATTTAAAAGTGTTAACCCTCGCAAGGCTGCAGGCCCAGACGGCATCCCCAGCCGCTTCCTCAGAGCATGCGCAGACCAGCTGGCTGGTGTGTTTACGGACATATTCAATCAATCCTTATCCCAGTCTGCTGTTCCCACATGCTTCAAGAGGGCCACCATTGTTCCTGTTCCCAAGAAAGCTAAGGTAACTGAGCTAAACTACTACCGCCCCGTAGCACTCACTTCCGTCATCATGAAGTGCTTTGAGAGACTAGTCAAGGACCATATCACCTCCACCCTACCTGACACCCTAGACCCACTCCAATTTGCTTACCGCCCCAATAGGTCCACAAACGACGCAAACGCAACCACACTGCACACTGCCCTAACCCGTCTGGACAAGAGGAATAACTATGTGAGAATGCTGTTCATCGACTACAGCTCAGCATTTAACACCATAGTACCCTCCAAACTCGTCATCAAGCTCGAGACCCTGGGTCTCAACCCCGCCCTGTGCAACTGGTTACTGGACTTCCTGACGGGCCGCCCCCAGGTGGTGAGGGTAGGTAACAACATCTCTACCCCGCTCATCCCCACAAGGGTGCGTTCTGAGCCCTCTCCTGTACTCCCTGTTCACCCACGACTGCGTGGACATGCACGCCTCCAACTCAATCATCAAGTTTGCGAACGACACCATAGTGGTAGGCTTGATTACCAACAACGATGATGCGGCCTACAGGGAGCAGGTCAGGGCCCTCGGAGTGTGGTGTCAGGAAAATAACCTCACACTCAACGTCAACAAAACAAAGGAGATGATTGTGGACTTCAGGAAACAGCAGAGGGAGCACCACCCTATCCACATCGACGGGACAGTAGTGGAGAGGGTAGTAAGTTTTAAGTGCCTCGGCGTACACATCACGGACAAACTGAATTGGTCCACCCACACAGACAGCGTTGTGAAGAAGGCGCAGCAGCATTAGGAGGTTGAAGAAATTCGGCTTGTCACCAAAAGCACTCACAAACTTGTACAGATGCACGATCGAGAGCATCCTGTCGGGCTGTATCACCGCCTGGTATGGCAACTGCTCCGCCCACAACCGTAAGGCTCTCCAGAGGGTAGTGAGGTCTGCACAACGCATCACCGGGGGCAAACTACCTGCCCTCCAGGACACCTACACCACCCGATATCACAGGAAGGTCATAAAGATCATCAAGGACAACAACCACCCAAGCCACTGCCTGTTCACCCCGCTATCATCCAGAAGGCGAGTTCAGTACAGGTGCATCAAAGCAGGGACAGAGAGACTGAAAAACTGCTTCTATCTCAAGGCCATCAGACTGTTAAACAGCCACCACTAACATTGAGTGGCTGCTGCCAACATACTGACTCAACTCCAGCCACTTTAAGGAAAGAGCTTTTTCCAGCCATGCTCCTATTGTAACGACAGACGCACAAGTCGAGGTAAGGGCAGTTGAACATTTAATGAACAGACATGAAACAAGACAGGCACAGTGTCAGCACACGGGAAAACAAGGACATTTGACAATCAATGCTGCAGCAGGTAATAGAGCGGGGGACCAGACAGATACAGAGGAGGTGATGATAGACTTGATTGAGTCCAGCTGAGTTCAATAATTGCTAATGCGCGTGATGGGGGAAAGGCAGGTGTGCGTAATGATGGTGGCAGGAGTGTGTAATAATGGGGATCCTGGAACCTTCGAGCGCCAAGGAGGGGGAGCTGGAGCAGGCGTGACAGTACCCCCACTGTAGGGGCGCCACCCTGCATTCCTACCAGTGCGAACCTGACAGGCCGGCCGAGGCATGGGCGCTGGACAAGCCGGGCCTAAACTCCTGATGAACCGGCAGAGGCATGGGAGCCTGGTGAGTCGGCTGAGGCATAGGAGCCCGACGATCCGGCTGGGGTGTGAAATCCTGTCAATACCGCTGAGACGCGGGAGCAAGGTTACCCGGCTAAGGAGTAGCAGCCTGACGAGCCGGCTGGGTGTAAAACTCTGCCAATCCGGCTGAGGCCTGACGTGGGATGGGCACCTTCTGAGCCAACCGGAAAAGAAACCAATTTTTGCCAGCTAGGGCGTGACAGCCCAACGAGCTGGCTTACGCACCCCCAGTTCCATCGGTGGCGGCACCCGGACCCGACGTCTCAACCAATGGGAAAGCCAGCACTCTCCAATGCTTCATGTGGTGGCTGCAGCATTCTGTAACGACCGACGCTGGAGTGGGAGCAGGCATGACACCTATAGAGCATTAGTCTCATATTGGCAACACCGGCTCTGGTGTGATGGCTATGAGACTCTCTAATGAAATTAAAATAAAGAGACAGGTAATTGGGGGAAAGGTCATGTATCACTTTAAAAACCATCAACAGTTGAATCTGCACCACCACCAGATCAACTGGAAGCCAGTTCAGTTCCCTGAAATTATTAGCATTGCATAACGTGCATCGAAAGTGCAGCAACATTTTCAAGGAAGTAGCCCTGTAGTTTTCTAATGTTTGTTAGCTTTTTGAATGGCCTTAAAAGGGCAAAAATGTAGCGCAATGTTCGTCAGCGCAACATTATATTAAAAGGCATCTGGCAGGAGTAAATTCAGCCACAATCACAAATATATACATATATATATATTAAACAACTGCATTTTCACAAATGTAATATATAATCGCCAAGCCCATTCAAAATAATTAGGGGACTGACTCTGGAAGAATGATGTAGTGGCGAGTCACTTTCATGGCGTATAGGCATACATATACACACAAACACACTGGACCAACATTGTCCTTCCCGCAATTTAAATATAAATGCTAAGGTTTTTCATGCCAGATTGACATCATTTACGTTGTCATACTAGCCAGATTAATAAGAATAAATTATATGTTCCTTGGAGAACACAGAATGATCAAGCTATTAAGTAACAGAAGATCAGAGACCATTGACAGCCATTTTACCAGTAGGTATAGTTACTTGTCGTCTTTCATGTTCAACAACACACCAATCACGTGTGACAACAGGAAACACAGCAGGTCAAAAGCAATCTTACTGTAAGGCCAGGAAGGGCTTCCACATCACTAGAATCGAAAAGACAGTATCTCTGGGTGGGCTCAAATCACCAACTTTTAAATGCCAACCAATTGCACCACAGAGACTTGTGGTTATCAAATCAAATCAAATTTTATTTGTCACATACACATGGTTGGCAGATGTTAATGCGAGTGTAGCGAAATGCTTGTGCTTCCAGTTCCGACAATGCAGTAATAACCAACAAGTAATCTAACTAAGAATTCCAAAACAAATTTCTTATACACAGTGTAAGGGGATAAAGAATATGTACATAAGGATATGAATGAGTGATGGTGCAGAGCAGCATAGGCAAGATACAGTAGATGGTATCGAGTACAGTATATACATATGAGATGAGTATGTAAACAAAGTGGCATAGTTAAAGTGGCTAGTGATACATGTATTACATAAGGATGCAGTCGATGATATGGAGTACAGTATATACGTATACATATGAGATGAATAATGTAGGGTATGTAAACATTATATTAGGTAGCATTGTTTAAAGTGGCTAGTGATATATTTTACATAATTTCCCATCAATTCCCATTATTAAAGTGGCTGGAGTTGAGTCAGTGTGTTGGCAGCAGCCACTCAATGTTAGTGGTTGCTGTTTAACAGTCTGATTGCCTTGAGATAGAAGCTGTTTTTTAGTCTCTCGGTCCCAGCATTGATGCACCTGTACTGACCTCGCCTTCTGGATGATAGCGGGGTGAACAGGCAGTGGCTCGGGTGGGTGTTGTCCTTGATGATCTTTATGGCCTTCCTGTAACATCGGGTGGTGTAGGTGTCCTGGAGGGCAGGTAGTTTGCCCCCGGTGATGCGTTGTGCAGACCTCACTACCCTCTGGAGAGCCTTACGGTTGTGGGCGGAGCAGTTGCCGTACCAGGCGGTGATACAGCCCACCAGGATGCTCTCGATTGTGCATCTGTAGAAGTTTGTGAGTGCTTTTGGTGACAAGCCGAATTTCTTCAGCCTCCTGAGGTTGAAGAGGCGCTGCTGCGCCTTCTTCACGATGCTGTCTGCGTGAGTGGACCAATTCAGTTTGTCTGTGATGTGTATGCCGAGGAACTTAAAACTTACTACCCTCTCCACTACTGTTCCATCGATGTGGATAGGGGGGTGTTCCCTCTGCTGTTTCCTGAAGTCCACAATCATCTCCTTAGTTTTGTTGACGTTGAGGTTGAGGTTATTTTCATGACACCACACTCCGAGGGCCCTCACCTCCTCCCTGTAGGCCGTCTCGTCGTTGTTGGTAATCAAGCCTACCACTGTTGTGTCGTCCGCAAACTTGATGATTGAGTTGGAGGCGTGCGTGGCCGCGCAGTCGTGGGTGAACAGGGAGTACAGGAGAGGGCTCAGAACGCACCCTTGTGGGGCCCCAGTGTTGAGGATCAGCAGAGTGGAGATGTTGTTGCCTACCCTCACCACCTGGGGGCGGCCCATCAGGAAGTCCAGTACCCAGTTGCACAGGGCGGGGTCGAGACCCAGGGTCTCGAGCTTGATGACGATCTTGGAGGGTACTATGGTGTTAAATGCCAACGCTGGAGTCGATGAACAGCATTCTCACATAGGTATTCCTCTTGTCCAGATGGGGTTAGGGCAGTGTGCAGTGTGGTTGAGATTGCGTTGTCTGTGGACCTGTTTGGGCGGTATGCAAATTGGAGTGGGTCTAGGGTGTCAGGTAGGGTGGAGGTGATATGGTCCTTGACTAGTCTCTCAAAGCACTTCATGATGACAGAAGTGAGTGCTACGGGGCGGTAGTCGTTCAGCTCAGTTACCTTAGCTTTCTTGGGAACAGGAACAATGGTGGCCCTCTTGAAGCATGTGGGAACAGCAGACTGGTATAGGGATTGATTGAATATGTCCGTAAACACACCAGCCAGCTGGTCTGCGCATGCTCTGAGGGCGCGGCTGGGGATGCCGTCTGGGCCTGCAGACTTGCGAGGGTTAACACGACTGGGAGCAAGACATCCTGGTCCATGACTGGGCTGGATTTCTTCTTGTAGTCCGTGATTGACTGTAGACCCTGCCACATACCTCTTGTGTCTGAGCCGTTGAATTGAGATTCTACTTTGTCTCTATACTGACGCTTAGCTTGTTTGATAGCCTTGCAGAGGGAAAGGCTGCACTGTTTGTATTCGGTCATGTTATACCGACCCTCAGCAGGTCAAAGTCTCATGGAAGCTCACAACAAGTCAGGAAGGGTCAGTTCACATCTCTACAATCTGAAAAATGTCATCCCTGGGTGGTGTCGAAGCACCAACCTTTAGATTGACAGTCAAACAAGCTAACTGAATGCAATAGATGGGCTTTCATTGGCATTGACCCTCAGCAGGCCAAAGTCACAGAAATCTCATGACAGGTCCAGGATGTCACATCCACATCATGGAGCGCAATGGTTGTGTTAACGTGCATCGAAAGTGCAGCAACATTTTCAAAGAAGTAGCCCTGTAGTTTTCTAATGTTTGTTAGCTTTTTGAATGGCCTTAAAAGGGCAAAAATGCAGCGCAATGTTCGTCAGCGCAACATTTTTTTGAAAGGCATCTGGCAGGACTGACCCCGGAAGAATGATGTAGTGGCGAATCACTTCCATGGCGTATAGGCGTACATATACACACAAACACACTGAACCAACATTGTCCTTCAAGCGAGATAAATATAAATGCTAAGGTTTTTCATGCCAGATTGACATCATTTACGTTGGCATACTAGCCAGATTAATATGAATACATGCGCTAACTGATTGCGCTAGAGAGGCTTTTCGTGGTATTGACCCTCAGCAGGCCAAGTTGTTCAGCACGATTATGGCTTTGGGGTAGAAGCTGTTAAGGAGCCTTTTGGTCCTAGACTTTGCGCTCCGGTACTGCTCTCCATGCGGGAGCAGACAAGTCAGTCTATGACTTGGATGACTGGAGTCTCTGACAATTTTATGGGCTTTCCTCTGACACCGCCTATTATATAGGTCCTGGGTGGCAGGAAGCTTGGCCCCAGTGATGTACTGGGTTGTACGCACTACCCTCTGTAACACCTTACTTTCAGATGCTGAGCAGTTGCCATACCAGGCGGTGAGGTAACCGGTCTGGATGCTCTAGATGGTGCAGCTGTAGAACCTTTTGAGGTTCTGGGGACCCATGCCAAATCTTTTCAGTCTCCTGAGGAGGAAATGGTTTTGTCGTGCCCTCTTCACAACTGTCTTAGTGTGTTTGGACCATGATAGTTCATTGGTGATGTGGACACCAAGGAACTTGAATCTCTCAACCCGCTCCACTACAGCCCTGTCAATGTGAATGGGGTCCTGTTCAGCCCGCCTTTGTCTGTAGTTCATGATCAGCTCCTTTGTCTTGCTCCCATCGAGGGAGAGGTTGTTGTTCTGGCACCACACTGCCAGTTCTCTGATCTCCTCCCTATAGGCTGTCTCATCGTTGTTGGTGATCAGGCCTACCACAGTTGTGTCGTCAGCAAACATAATGATGGTGTGGGAGTCGTGTTTGGCCATGCAGTCATGGCCAAACAAGAAGTGCTTAAGTTGATTATTAAAAACTACACAAGTGAACTTAACTACATGACCAATTGCTAAAAAAACAGCAAGCAATAAATAATGACAACAGCGATTACTTACAGTTCTAACAAGATACCCACCCTACATGATGACAAGACTACTGAGCTCCATAAGTATTGGGACAGTGGTCCATTTTTATACATTTCTTGGCTCTGCACTCCAGCACTTTGGATTTGAAATTATGCAATGCTACCATGACCACGGATAGCCTTGAATGAATCGTGAATAACAATGAATGAGAGTTACAGGTGCACTAATACCATTCCCCCAAGACATGCAATAACAGGGGAGGTTAGCTTTTTTTGTGGGGTGTGATATTGATGCCTATAACTTTCTCACTCATCATAATTCATTCAGGATGATCCGTAATCATGGTAGCATCCACATTAATGCAGTGTTTAGAAACATATTCTATACTCATTTACAATAAAAGTGACAAATGCATCCAGCAAGTTTGTAGACTCACAAGCTTGATGTAATCATTGCGTGCTCGGACTATGGGAGCAAATACTAAACGTTTGACTACTTTAAATACATAAGTGAATTTGTCAAAGTACTTTTGGTCCCCTAAAATGGGGGGACAATGTACAAAAAGTACTGTACTTTCTAAACAGTTCACCCAATATGGATGGAAATACCCTCTAATTAAAGTTAAGTCTGCACGTCAGTCCATTATATCATTTCAAATCACAAATGCTGGAGTAGAGCCAAAGCAACAACACAAATGGTCACTGTCCCAATACTTTTGGAGCTCACTGTAGTTTGTCATTTAGCATAAACACTCAAGGAATAAAATGATATAAAAACAGAGTTTATTTATAGAAGAAATACAGTGACAGTGCACATTAGCATAGCACTTCAACCAGACACTCTGGCTCTCCGACAGGTGGATCAGGTCACAGATACGTTGGTTCAAACATTTATTTTCAAAATGCCTGTGCTGTTGCAACATTCCATTGCTACTGTGACAAACTCTTCTGCAGGGTGATGCCAAGCATCAAGTTTGTTTGCAATCAATCATCTAACAATAACCCATGTAATGAAATTCATCTGTGACATTTGTGAAATATGCCCTTGGTGGTGCAGTTCGAGCCACATTGTATAATTTTTTGGGGTTTGTACCTGTTTTGTATCAGCCCAACTGAAGCCCATGTGATACAATAAAGACAAAGACTGGTCTTTTCATTTGCTTTTTTAAATTTGATTTCACCTTTATTTAACCAGTAAAACTAGCTGAGAACAAGTTCTCATTTACAACTACGAGCTGGCCAAGATAAAGCAAAGCGACACAAACACAGAGTTACACATGGGATAAACAAGCATATAGTCAATAACACAATAGAAAAGTCTATAAACAGTGTGTGCAAATGGCGTGAGGTGGTAAAGCAATAAATAGGCCATAGCAGCGTAGTAAATACAATTTAGCAAATAAACACTGGAGTGATAGATGAGCAGATGGTGATGTGCAAGTAGAAATACTGGTGTGCAAAAGAGCAGAAAGGTAAATAAAACCAATATGGGGATGAGGTAGGTAGTTGTTTGGGCTATTTACAGATGGGCTATGTACAGCTGCAGAGATCAGTTAGCTGCTCAGATAGCTGATATTTAAAGTTAGAGAGGGAAATATAAGTCTCCAGCTTCAGCGATTTTTGCAATTCGTTCCAGTCATTGGCAGCAGAGAACTGGAAGGAAAGGAGGCCAAAGTAGGTGTTGGCTTTGGGGATGACCATTGAGATATACCTCCTGGAGCGCGTGCTACTGGTGGGTGTTGTTATCGTGACCAGTGAGCTGAGATAAGCGGGAGCTTTACCTAGCAAAGACTTATTGATGACCTGGAGCCAGTGGGCCTGGCAACAAATATGTAGCGAGGGCCAGAGCATACAGGTCGCAGTGGTGGGTGGTATAAGGGGCTTTGGTGACAAAATGGATGGCACTATGATAGCAAACTGGATGCAGTCTGAGTAGAGTGTTGGAAGCTATTTTGTTAAGAACATCGCCGAAGTTGAGGCGGAATGAGTGAACGAGGCTTTGTTGCGAATAGAAAGCCGATTCTATATTCAATATTGGATTGGAGATGTTTAATATGAGTCTGGAAGGAGAGTTTACAGTCTTGCCAGACTGTAGTTTGTAGTTGTCCACATATTCTAAGTCAGAACCGTCCAGAGTAGTGATGTTAGTTGGGTGGGCTGGTGCGGCAGCGAACGGTTGAAAAACATGCATTTGGTTTTACTAGCGTTAAAGAGCAGTTGGAGGCTACGGAAGGCGTGTTGTATGGCATTGAAGCTCGTTTGGAGGTTAGTTAACACAGTGTCCAAAGAAGGGGCAGATGTATACAGAATGGTGTCGTCTGCGTAGAGGTGGATCAGGGAATCACCAGCAGCAAGAGCGACATCGTTGATGTATACAGAGAAAAATAGAGTCGGCCCGAGAATTGAACCCTGTGGTACCCCCATAGAGACTGCCAGAGGTCCGGACAACAGGCTCTCCGATTTGACACACTGAACTTGGTCTGAGAAGTAGTTGACTACCAGGCGAGGCAGTCATTTGAGAAACCAAGGATGTTGAGTCTGCCGATAAGAATGTGGGTGGTGATTGTGATTGACAGAGTCAAAATCCTTGGCCAGATCGATGAAGACGGCTGCACAGTACTGTCTTTTATCAATGGCGGTTATGATATCGCTTAGTACCTTGAGCGTGGCTGAGGTGCACCTGTGACCAGCTCGGAAACCAGATTGCACAGCGGAGAAGGTATGGTGGGATTCGAAATGGTCAGTGATCTGTTTATTAACTTGGCTTTCGAAGACTTTAGAAAAGGCAGGGCAGGATGGATATAGGTCTATAACAGTTTGGGTCTAGAGTGTCACCCCCTTTGAAGAGATGCTTGTTGAAGATAAAGGCAACGCAGAAATACTTTTACAACTGAATGAATTGTACACAGTAGTTTTTGTCCCACCTCCCTCTCCTTCCCTTCCAATCTCTCCCCCTCCTCCCTCACACACTGACAAAAACCAGACGTGCAGAGTAAGCCAGATCTGCCAGGTAGAGCAGGAAGTTGAGAGCGGTGAGAACTGCAACCATCAACAGTGTTGGCTGCTGCCGGGTTTGGATGTGGCTGTAACTCTTGTCAAACTGGAACACGGGCCAGATGATGGTGGCGGTCAGGTACATGACAACAGCCAGCAGGCCATAGGCTGACAGGAAGCGTGCGAAGGGGAACGGGAGAAAGCCGGTACACTCCCCGACACACAGCACCACCACGGCTGCCGACAGGATGAAACAGACACAGTAGACCGCCATGCACCACTTGAGCGCTGCGTGATGTTCGTACGACACCGGGTCGCTGACCAGCATGAAGATGATGCAGGCCACGAAGGTCTGGCACACCTTGAGCAGGCCTGGAGACGTGGCCATGTAGCCCACCACCTCGCCCGGCTGCGCCCGCGTCAGGGTCACCTCCCACAGGTAGGCCACGGTGGCCAGGCAGGAGAAGACGGTGGAGGCGATGCGTCTGTCCCGGGCCTCCCCGTGGTTCTGCTGGCCCTTGAGGAAGTAGACAGGGAAGATGACCGAGGCAGAGAAGCAGAGCAGGGTGGCGTAGCAGGCCATGGTGATGGGAAAGTTTTTCCAGGAGACAGGGGCTCGGGCCTGGAGGCCAAAGTGCTCCACCAGCAGTACCAGCAGGGTCATGGAGAAGCTGAAGGCCCAACAGAACACACACCAGTCTGCTAACCCGTGGGAGAGAGAGGCCTCACGGGCCACCACACTGAAGGCCACGCAGGAGAACAACTGTGCAGCCACACGCACCCACAGCAGCTGGGAGGTGGGCAGCACAATCAATGGCATGGTGGGAGGTGTTATACTGTCACGTTATACAGGGGAGTGGGGAATATGTACTGTAATATAGCTGAACACCGTAATAGTTCTTGTTCTGGCCCTTCCTCAGATACAATTAAAAGACTCTGAACGTGTCCTGTTCTCATCCAGGGTTCTGCAAGGAGATAAAGAAACAAAGCAAGATTTAGGGGCCAGGCAAATCACAGAACACACCAATTTAGAAATACAGTATAACACAAAAGTGAGTACACCCCTCACATTTTTGTAAATATTTGAGTATATCTTTTCATGTGACAACACTGAAGAAATGACACTTTGCTACAATGTAAAGTAGTGAGTGTACAGCTTGTATAACAGTGTAAATTTGCTGTCCCCTCAAAATAACTCAACACACAGCCATTAATGCCTAAACCGCTGGCTACAAAAGTGAGTACACCCCTAAGTGAAAATGTCCAAATTGGGCCCAAATAGCCATTTTCCCTCCCCGGGGTCATGTGACTCGTTAGTGCTACAAGGTCTCAGGTGTGAATGGGGAGCAGGTGTGTTAAATTTGGTGTCATCGCTCTCACACTCCCTCATACTGACTGGTCACTCGAAGTTCAACATGGAAAAAAGAATTGTTGTTCTACATAAAGATGGCCTGGGCAATAAGAAGATTGCCAAGACCCTGAAACTGAGCTGCAGCACGGTGGCCAAGACCATACAGCGGTTTAACTGGACAGGTTCCACTCAGAACAGGCCTCGACATGGTCGACCAAAGAAGTTGAGTGCACGTGCTCAGCGTCATATCCAGAGGTTGTCTTTGGGAAATAGATGTATGAGTGCTGCCAGCATTGCTTCAGAGGTTGAAGGGGTGGGAGGTCAGCCTGTCAGTGCTCAGACCATACGCCGTACACTGCATCAAATTGGTCTGCATGGCTGTCGTCCCAGAAGGAAGCCTCTTCTAAAGATGATGCACAAGAAAGCCAGCAAACAGTTTGCTGAAGACAAGAGGACTAAGGACATGGATTACTGGAACAGAGCATGACCACCTCCCTTCGGAGACTGGGCCGCAGGGCAGTAATTCCAACATAACGACCCCAAACACACCTCCAAGACGACCACTGCCTTGCTAAAGAAGCTGAGGGTAAAAGTGATGGACTGGCCAAGCATGTCTCCAGACCTAAACCCTATTGAGCATCTGTGGGGCATCCTCAAACAGAAGGTGGAGGGGTGCAAGGTCTCTAACATCCACCAACTCTGTGATGTCATCATGGAGGAGTGGAAGAGGACTCCAGTGGCAACCTGTGATGCTCTGGTGAACTCCATGCCCAAGACGGTTAAGGCAGTCCTGGAAAATGATGGTGGCCACACAAAATATTGACACTTTGGGCCCAATTCGGACATTTTCACTTAGTGGTGTACTCACTTTTGTTGCCAGCAGTTTAGACATTAATGGTTGTGTGTTGAGTTATTTTGAAGGGACGGGAAATGTACACTGTTATACAAGCTGTACACTCACTACTTTACATTGTAGCAAAGTGTCATTTCTTCAGTGTTGTCACATGAAAAGACATTCTCAAATATTTACAAAAATGTGAGGTGTGTACTCACTTTTGTGATATACTGTAAATAAAAATGAAACCATTATGCGATTGTCAAACTGAAACCGTTAACATGACTCTCAGTTCTACATACATGAGAGCAGTTCTTGAAAATGGTTCCCAGTCACTTCTTCCCTGCATGTCCCTCCCTCCCCTGAGAGATGCCTGATTACACCCTCTCCTAGTTTAAGTACACACATTACATCAACATGGCTTGACTCGCAGTTCTAAGTTTAAAAGCATGAGAGAATTGTATTCACTGTGACAATACGTGCTAACAAATTGAAAGAAATACGTTTTTTTTTGTACGTATGGGAAGTTTCAGGGACTTTTCATTTCAGGTCATGAAACATGGAACCAACACTTTACATGTAGTGATTATATTTTTATTCAGTATAATTTAAAGATCCATACTAAGTATTGGATCTTTAAAATACAGCTTTTTCATGACCCTGCAGTTTACCTATACAATGTCTGATGGTGAAGTAAACAAAGTATATAAATGAGCTCTCCACAATGAATTTCCATAGAAAACTAATAAAAATAGTCAAGCTCCTGCAACCATGGAAAAGTAAATACCTGTCTATTTACGGGACAAAATGACACTGATTAACTCCTTAGTCATATCTTAGTTTACTTCACTTACTTATGGCCTTGCCTACCCCTGATGGTTTGTTTTTCAAATCATATGAGCAAAAAATATGCCCTTTGGAGGAGTGCATTGACCCTTATTGCTCCTGTGGGTTGCTCTGGATGGGATTGGGATCTGCTAGATGACTGAATGTAACGTAAATGTTGAGCGGCTTCACTGCAGGTAGATTGTATGTTTTAATATTCAATACATTTGAACAAAAAATAGAGTTTCTATTAGACAAATTCAGGTAAGTCCCTCCCTGTTTAGTTTGCTTCCGTTTAAGAAACATTTTGCATCAGAATCGGCAGAATGAATACACCCCTAACCAGTGCAAAACCTTTCGCTGTGGTGTAAAATGTTTTCGCTACAGTATGCACAAATACATTTTGTTCAACCCAGCTCTTTAGGGTTGTTGGGCCTACTAATTGATTACCACATCCCCCCTCCTGGTCACATGTTATACTCCTCCAGTAGGTTACACTTATCGGTAACACTTTATTTGGATAGTCCATCTGTAGATCCTCTACAGACTATATATAGTATATCAGAAAGATATACTAACCCTAACCCTAACCTCAACACCAACCCTTATCAACAGATATTGTTGATAGTATAGTATGACCGTCTGTAAAGCATCTACAGATGGATTACCTAGACTATCCAAATAAAATGTGACCCACTTCTCCTCACACTAAGAAAGATATAGCAGTCAGAGAGAAAAAATATATTCTAGCTGTGACTTGTACTAGGCTAGGGAGTATGCACACAGCAATGAGGAAATAAAAAAAACTGTGAATTCAGACTGAATTGAGAAGGCATTTCCTCCTTGACGTCGTCGCTCTCTATTGGCATTGGTGTTCACTGTCAGTCACACAGCATCATCATCCCTTTTCATTGGGCCAAAGCTAAAGATCCTAAGACTTCGAGACACGTCTGCATCCCAAATGGTACCCTATTCCCTACACAGTGCACTACTTTTGACCAGAGCCCTATGGACGTGGCCTTTGACTCATATTTAATATACTCATGAACTGAATGCAAGGTACACTGATACTTCAGTCATCCTCATCATATGCTTGTCGGTAACACACTGACTTCCTCTTCAGCGTGTCAAGCTCTAAACCTGGCTTCTTTAAGGCTTTGTTGCTTTAAGTACTTCTTTACTGAGTCTATTAGCCAGAGGAGAGCTTTAAAAGAGCCTCCCTTCCTCTCTGGCCGCGGAAGAAAAACAGGAAGCTGAACTAATGTCTCCATCTCACATCTACAGGGGCCCAGATACTACTAGCCTACTGTACCGCAGACCTAGTCCACATGGAAATGACAAGTTTGTGATATAACACTGGGTTACACAAACCTTGGGCTTGTTTACTGGACCCAGATTAGACCAAGGCTACTCCTAGACGAGTCCAGGACTAGGATGAATCTGTGTCTGGGAAGCTTGCCCACATTGTCAATACCATATTTAATTTCTCTTTAAGATGGGGGCCGAGTTACTCACATCTGGAGGCTGGGGAACAAAACTAAACTGAGGTGAAATGGGGGTTAGGAGGATGTGATGGGTGCAGTTATGGTATGTGCCCAAGTCTCTCTCTCTCTCTCTCTCTCTCTCTCTCTCTCTCTCTCTCTCTCTCTCTCTCTCTTGAAAAGGAAGTATTGCAATATTCTTAGCAGGAGAGTGCTGGTTTTGTTTATTTTCCTGCCAGTGAGAAATTCCCTATGAATGTTTTATTTAGAATTTAAATGATTCTAATATTGGCAGGATGTTCAAACTGAAACACATGGAGAAAAGTTCATCAAAGCATGACCAGACTTGTTGATGGTATTTCCAACACATACGGATCATCAATGATGGGTGGGTGAGTGCACAAGCGTAAGGGCTGTGGCCGGCCGATTAATGCTATGGTATCTGAGGCATTCTCATTGGACTAAAAATAGAAAGTAACGGTATTTTCTGCACCTTCTTTCTCGTCTAGCCTTCACTGGAATAGAAATAGCATTTTAAAGAAGAACGGTTATTCTTACCACTGATCTCGCATGGACTTCTTCCTTCCTGTTACCGTTTTGGAGCCGGGGCGCGCACTTTTACGCTCGCGACCACTTCGTCTATAGGTAACTGCCAAAATAATGGAAACACTTGAATAAATTAGGGATACAACCAGTGGTGGAAAAAGTACCCAATTGTCATACTTGAGTAAAAGTAAAGATACCTTAATAGAAAATGACTCAAGTAAAGTCACCCAGTAAACTCCTACTGGAGTAAAAGTAAAAAAGCATTTGGTTTTAAATATACTTAAGTACCAAAAGTAAATGTAATTGCTAAAATATACTTAAGTATCAAAAGTAAAAGTACAAGTAATTTCAAATTCCTTATATTAAGCAAACCAGACGGCACAATTTTCTTGTTTAAAAAAAAATGTACGGATAGCCAGGGGCACACTCCAGCATAATTTACAAACAACACATGTGTTTAATGAGTCCGCCAGATCAGATGCAGTAGGGATGACCAGGGACGCGTGAATTATACAACTGTCAAGAATTCAAAATGTAATGAGTACTTTTGGGTGTCAGGGAAAATGTATGGAGTAAAAAGTACATTTTTTTTCAGGAATGTAGTGAGGTAAAAGTAAAAATCATCAAAAATATAAATAGTAAAGTCGGGTACAGATACCCCAAAAACTACTTGAAATTATTTTTACTGAAGTACTTTACACCACTGGATACAATGCATATTGAACACAAGTGCTTCCATACAAATGTGTGGTTCCTCATTTAAATAAGAATTGTATATCCCATTATGCTTAGGGTCATGTATAGAATGCTGGGCAGGACATTATTTTGACTACCATGGGTATGCCCCCATGGGAAGATAATACCTCCATCCACAGGACACGAGTTGTCACTGAATGGTTTAATATGCAGGAAAATGATGTAAACCATATGACATGGCTGTGTCCGTCAGCAGATCTCAACCCAATTGAACACTTATGGGAGATTCTGGAGTGGTGATTGAGACAGCATTTTCTACCACCATCAACAAAACACCAAATTATAGAATTTCACGTGGAAGAATGGTGTCGCATCCTTGCAATAGAGTTCCAGACACTTGTAGAATATATGCTAAGGTGCATTGAAGCTGTTCTGGCGTGTGGTGGCCCAATGCCTCATTGTGACACTTTATGTGGACGTTTCCTTTATTTTGGCAGTTACCAGTAGCTCAGAGAAGAACTGGGCAAATTCGATTATGCTGAACCGTGGGGCAACGGTCTATTGCTGGCGCCCTTCTCAAATCGAACAGTCAGCATGGTGCATCATCCACGAAGATACATCTCTTTCCCATAATATATATATATACAGTATATACAAACACACGTATATATTTGAATGTTCAAAATAGTTTTTATTGGGAAGGCAAATCATGCGTTTTTATCAAACACAATCACTTTAGCATGTGAAAACAGAAACTCATACTCATTCTCCACGTGCTTAATTATGTCACTTTTGTTTTGAGCTGATTTCATCATGGGCTTTAAACGGGGCACCTGGCTCACGCCCGGGTGGCAGCCCGGTTCCTAAACGAAGGCAATCAACATTCACTGTGTGCAAAACACGTCCATCCAGGCGCCCGGGACAGATTAATCGAATCCCCTCACTTTCTCACAAACTCCACGCCAAATTTGGTCATATGTCTCATTTATAGTAGGTCATGCCTGGAACTGGAATTGGGGACTTAACCAGGGGCATGTTCAGCAGGACAATGTTTTGGAACTGTTATAAATAATGTTAGGCTATCTATAACAAACGTGCTTCTTGGACATGGAGAACAAGGAATCATGTTGGCTCTTCTGATGGCATTTCCTATCTGCAACGTTCGACAACGTTTGGCTAATGATCTTGGCCCAGATGTGTGTGGATAAGTGGTGGAAGCTGTTTGAAGGTATGGGGAGGCATTGTCTGCTGAAACAGTTTCCATCAGGTCCAGAGTTTCAGCAATAGTTGCTAAAATTAGTCTACACTAAAGCCAATACTATCACCATCTACTGGCAGTGGTTAATACCTACCACATCTGAACTCCTTTTCTTTCCTAGATTCCTTTTCTCATTTCCTAGCTGCCTTTCCTTCCCTCTCTACTGGCCATGGTTAATCCCTTCCATATTCATGTGAACGCCTCCTTTTCTTTCCTATATTCCTTTCCTTGCCTTTCCTCCTTGCCTAGCTCCATTTATTTTCCTCCTTTTCTCACCCCGCCCCCCTTTCTTCATTATTATTGTTTATTAAGATAGCCTATATTAAATACAACACCAGCATGATTTTGTTTAATTTGAAGGATTTAGGAAAATGTTGTTTTGAAGCTAATTTCCTACTTTATGTAGGCCCTAACAGCAGAGCTTTCTTTTCAGCACCATGGAGTGAATCCTTACCACCACTACACCTGGCTATCAGCGGAGCCTTGTCTGGCAGCGAAACAGATCATTCAGCCTCATTTCCTGCCTTTCTAAAAATGGTTGACTTCCTTAAACAAATCTGGTTTCTACTGACAATTGAGATGGACAAACTGTGGCAGAAAGGAACGATGAGCGAATAAGAGGCGATCCGTAATTTCGATTAAGACAATGAGCGAGCAAAGACGGACATAGTCACTATAACTATTTACTCAGCACTTTTGAAATGTACAGTGACAAAATTCAGAACATGGGCCATTCTTACTGTATTCTACCCATACACCAAGTCAGAACTGTAGGATAAATAAAGGGATCAGATAAGCAGACAATGAAATTTCTCTAAAACAGGCTATAGGCTTCATGTACACCACCAAGTCGGAACAATAGGCTAAGTTATGAAGGGGGAATGGACCAAATTATTAGGGTGAGGCACATGGGCTACGAACAGCTTACTACACAACATACACTTAGTATTACTTTCTTAGCTACAGTATACATATCTCCCTGGTGTAGTAAATAATTTATGCAGAGGCATACAATACATTTTTGGACTCACCTTGTTGTGCTGAGCTCACTTGAACAGGAAGGTGGCGCGGTGGTCCTTCTTGTGGGCACATTTTGTCAAACTTTGTCATCTTTTACTGGATTTATGGTGCTGTCAAAACAAGTGGGAACTCTGAAAAAAACTAAGTAGAATCATGACGTCAGTGATGTTCAGGTCGGTGCTCTAGAAAGAGGCCCGAGTTCCCAACTTGGAATTCCGAGTTGGATGACCATTCAAAATGTATTTTCCCAGTCGGTGCTAATATTTTTCAGTTTTCAGTTGTCTTGAACTCACTGAAGTCTGAGATTTCCCAGTTCTGAGTTTCCAGTTTTGAATGCGGCAGAAGTCATGCTGGATTGACAGCATGGCCAATGTATTCAACCTTTTCTGGCCCTTGGTGTTGCATGTGAATGTTTATCCTTTTAAGCTTGGAAAAGAGACCCTTAAACCCAGACTTAGATCACACACTCTCTCCACTGAATAGCAGGCTAGTGACTGCTTTGCAACGCTTGCAGTTAGCCACTGATTCCTTCCAAATCCTTCATTGTTGAATTGGCATTTTACAATTTGTTGTCTAATGTTTATGTCCAATGGCAGATGAGCACTGATATGTTTTATCTATACTTTCTCTTCATATGACAAGGATTGAAATGGATTTGTCAGTAGATTGTTGACTTGATTCATGATGATGACTGCTTGTCAAGCTTGCTACCTAAGATTTTGAAAGTATGACGTTGACATGATCAGTCCACCTAAAGTTACGGTAGATTCAGTGCCTTCGAAAAGTATTCAGACCCCTTGACCGTTTCCAAATATTCTTAGGTCACAGCCTTATTCTAAATAGTTTTTCCCCCCTCATCAATCTATGCACAATACCACATAATGACAAAGCAAAAACAGGTTAAGAATTTTTGCTAATTTATATATTTTTAAAAATGGCAATATCACATTTACAAAAGTATTCAGACTCTTTACTCAGTACTTTGTTGAAGCACCTTTGGCAGCGATTACAGACTTGAGTTGTCTTGTGTATGACGCTACAAGTTTGGCACACATGTATTTGGGGAGTTTCTTCCATTCTTCTCTGCAGATCCTCTCAAGCTCTGTCAGGTTGGATGGGGAGCGGGCTTGGGAGAGATGAAGGTTGAAAGTCATGCGATACACAACTAGGTAGCCTAGTGGTTAGAGTGTTGGACTAGCAACCAGAAGGTTGTGAGTTCAAACCCCCGAGCTGACAAGGTACAAATCTGTCGTTCTGCCCTTGAACAGGCGGTTAACCCACTGTTCCCAGGCCATCATTGAAAATAAGAATTTGTTCTTAACTGACTTGCCTGGTTAAATAAAGGTAAAAAAATAAAAAAAAGCAGCACTGCTTCTTAACACAGCGTGCATCCAACCCAGAAGCCAGCCGCACCAATGTGTTGGAGGAAACACCATGCACCTGGCGCCCGGCCCGCCACAGGAGTCGCTGGTGCGAGATGAGACAAGGATATCCCTACTGGCCAAACCCTCCCTAACCCAGACGACGCTAGGCCAATTGTGTGTCGCCCCAACGACCTCCCAATCGCGGCCGGTTGCGACAGAGCCTGGGCGCGAACTTTTGCTGAAGTATGAATTGAGTATTGGGTACTTTTTCCACCACAGCCGATAGCAGCACTTGATTTTTTGAGCTCTCTCTGTAAATTTTGCGGTGATGTAGTGTCCCAATGACTGACAGAACACTGAGCCAATCACGGTACAACTAGATAATATTACCAACCCCTACGCTCTGTTTTTTCGCTGGCTACCCTAGCACCCCAGAAAGCACTGAGCTGGGCTGAAACACCTGCCTTACTCAAGAAAGCAAAAAAAGTGACCATATTTGTATCCGGCTTAATTTACTCAACTTCTTTTAAAAACGAATATGTGACACGTATTAATGCCAAAGTAATATACACAAAAATATGAAGGTTCGCCACTGAACTAATTATACATATTCTATTCATGCAGATGCTGGATTACCTACATGCAGGAACGCCCCTAATTGCTTGCCACAATCACACACAATTGGTAATTATGGGTATTTGTGTATGGACTGCTGCAATACTGGAATCCGACCAGTTGGTGGCGTCTCTTTTGTTTGTCTTGCTCTTTGGAAATGGTGTGATTTCCATACACAACCACCACTTTATGGGAGAGGAGGACTTGCTACTGGATTTAGGTGGGTGGAAAACAACATAATATGGATCATCGGCCTGAAGGCTACAGCTAAATACATGAACATATTCATGCAATCAGAAATGTGGATTAATCGAGGAATGCGAGGGAGTATGGGACAATGGAATCTCACCCTATGGAATTCAGCAGTTTGATCACATGAAGCGAGTTGTTTGGGAAGGAGAGACGTCGCCTGCATCTACCTATAAAGCTAAGCCGAATCGAATGGACTGTATTTTGAGAGCAAGACATCCAAGTTGATTATACAAGTAATAGGATACTGGATATATCTTTACATTCCAGAGGGGTAACTGGCCTCTGTCTGCATTTCAGATGCTAGCTCGCCAATGCATTTGAGTGGCAGACTAGTTTAGCTAGTTCTCCATTGCTGCTCGCCATTGCTCCCTGTCGCGTCGGCGTCATAGCCGATGAGAACGCTCTTGTGTCCAATCACAGTTTTCACGTGATGTCGCGGATGGCTTTTGGCCTCTATCGGAATTAGCTTGTTAGTAGCCTGCCAGCCATTATTTGCTTATCACAACAAAATATTCTCTACAACAGTGAGTGTTGCAGAAAGAGACCCAATTTGTTGGTAAAAGCAAGTGTTTAATTTGCATCAAAACAATATTTAGTTAGCCATAACGACGGCTATTATTGCTATATAGCTAACGTTAACTAGTTAGCAAGCTAGCCAACTTGATGTAAAGGGCAAGCTAGCGCACTGTTAGCTAGGTAGGTTCTTAACGTTATGTAATGCTGGATATCAATAACATCAGCCAACTAGTCGCTTGTCGTGGATATAATTGTTTTTTCAATTTTGGGAAAGTTTATCGGGAGCATTTACTTGCAACGTTCACTGACCAGTCAACGTTAGCTAGCTTGTTAGGGAGCTAGCCCTTACATCGTAGTTCGCTTTGCATTACTAGATATTGTAGCATTAAACAGGCTCCAGTGTACAGCTACGAGTTGGTGTTGCAGTGGAAAGTCCAGTCAGGTCAGAAGGCATCCTGTTTACTGCGGATATCCACCTCTTAGTCAATTTAGGAACACTTAGGTAATCATGCTGCACCAATGCATGCCATTCGAAGATACTTTTTGTGCATTTTAAATGTTGCACGAACTGGCATTTTAGAAAAGTTCACAGCACCACATCGAACATTGGCCAAGTTTTAACACAAGATAAAGGGACGTCTAGTCGAACATCATCACGTGCACGGAGATCATGTACTGTTCTTCGAAGAGCCACACCAGTAAACTAGCCTCAAGGACTCTGTAACTAAATTTAGCTCGCAAGGGATGGAAACCAATTTACTGAGGATAATGCGAGTACAGTTGTCTAGCTGACTTTACTTGGATTGGAAGTATCAACATAATAAGCTGGAGGAAATCTTTATATATACCCATATTACTTAGATTTTAATGAGTTTAAGCTAATTTTGGGATACTAGTGGAAATGCATATGCATTGTAATTAATTAGAATGTTTACTAGCTATTATCTCAGAAAACAAATACAATAGGACAGGAGCTGTTGACAAACAGGCATTACTCTGTCACTAAGACATTTGATGACAACGTTATTGTGCAAGCTATCACTTCCTGGTAGGACTGGAAACACAACAAGCCTTTAAAAAAAGATACTCTTTACTTTTGTATTGATTTGCTTGTTGGTATTGCTATGTAGTTACACTTTGTCTTCAGACTAAATGAAAATAACACGTAGATATTGTACAGTCAGTGGTGCCTGAATTTCATGTATTTTGCTTTGAGATAGCACACAACTTAAAGTCCCCCACCAGCTATTTATTTTTTACTTTTCCTGTCACGCTAGATTGTTCTAATACTGTTTCAATTCGCCTGGAGCGCTGTTTCAACGGTCTACTGTAAGATACTTGAAGATTGCCTATGACAAAATGAGGAATATGCACCGAGCGCTCTCTGAAAGGAATAAGCTCCCCACTAGCTGACGTGAGGAGTTGTAACTTTTGGACATAGCTGGCAGACAGCAGCAGCACTGTGGAACTCTGTACAAAGAAACTTGAAGAAAAAAGGAGATGGTCACCCTGCTGTGACATCATTGGACTGGAGGAGAGGACACGGACACACTCGAGCCGTCTGCAGCCATGAGTCTCCGCCCCCCCACCTCAACACTGGACAGGTAGGGCTAATGATGGTGCTACTGACAGATGGGTCAATCTGTTTTATTTCCTTGTTTTCTCTGGTCCTCTCTCCTTGTCTCTTTCTCAAAACGCAATTGGATGAGAAGATCAGAGGGGAGGGAGCTCCAATGCGCTTTGAGAAGGAGACGAGTGGGGAGGATGTAAGTAATCAAGGAAGTACAGTGTCAAGAAAAGTATGTGAACCCTTGCATAAATTGGTCATCAAATTTGATCTGATCTTCATTGAAGTCACAATAATAGACAAACAGTGCGCTTACAATAATTTGTGTGTTATTAGTTTATTTTTCTTGTCTATATTGAATACATAATTTAAACATTCACAGTGTAGGTTGGTAAAAGTATGTGAACCCTTAGGCTAATGACTTCTCCAAAAGTTAATTGGAGTCAGGAGTCAGCTAACCTGGAGTCCAATCAATGAGATGAGATTGGAGATGTTGGTTAGAGCTGCCTTGCCCTGTAAACACTCACAAAATGAGAGTTGGCTATTCACAAGAAGCATTGCCTGACGTGAACCATGCCTCGAATAAAAGTGATCTCAGTAGACCTAAGATTAAGAATTGTTGACTTGCATGACGCTGGAAAGGGTTACAAAAGTATCTTAAAGCCTTGATGTTCATCAGTCCACGGTAAGACAAATTGCCAACAAATGGAGAAAGTTCAGCAGTGTTGCTACTCTCCCTAGGAGTGGCCGTCCTGCAAAGATGACTGCAAGAGCACAGTGCAGAATGCTCAATGAGGTTAAGAAGAATCCTGGAGTGTCAGCTGACACTAAAGACTTACAGAAATCTCTGGAACATGCTAACATCTCTGACAAGTCTACGATACGTAAAACACTAAACAACAATGGTGTTCATGGGAGGACACCACAGTAGTCACTGCTCTCCAGTCACTGCTGCACATCTGAAGTTTGCAAAAGAGCACCTGGATGAACCACAGCGCTACTGGCAAATTATTCTGTGGACAGATGGAACTACAGATGAGTTGTTTTGGAAGGAACACACAAAACTATGCGCAGAGAAAAAAAGGCACAGCACACCAACATCAAAACCTCATCCCAACTGTAAAGTATGGTGAAGGGAGCGTCATGGAGGGCCTGGACAGCCTGCTATCATCGACGGAAAAATGAACTCCGAAGTTTATCAAGACATTTGCAGGAGAATGTTAGCCTATCTGTCTGCCAATTGAAGCTCAACAGAAGCTGGGTGATGCAACAGACAACGACACAGAAGTAAATCAACAACAGAATGGCTTCAACCCGATTTGAGATGCTATGGTATGACCTCAAGACAGCAGTTCACATCAGACTTCCCAAGAATATTGCATAACTGAAACCGTTTTGTAAAGAGGAATGGTCCAAAAATCCTCCTGACCGTTGTGTGGGTCTGATCTGCAACTATTGCTGCCAAAGGAGAGTCAACCTGTTTTTAAATCCAAGGGTGCACATACTTTCCCCACCTTCCACTGTGAATGTTTACACAGTGTGTTCAATCAAGACATGAAAATGTATTATTAGTTTAAGCAGACTGTTTGTCTATTGTTGTGACCTAGATGAAGATCAGATCCAATTTTATGACTAATTGGTTCACACACTTATTCTTGCAACTGTACAATTGATTCACCTGATGTCTTCTTGATAGACATGCAGTCAGTGACTATTATGTTCAAAGATCTACTAGCTTTAGCCTATTGCTTCTACCAGCCCGCATTATCACATGTTGGATGTTGTACTAAGTTGTGATCCCCCTGAGTGTACATTTCCGTACAGGGCTATTCTCAACTATGGAGGAGCTGTATCACATTTGATTCACTGGTTACATTTGATGTGGTATCCTTTATGACTCACTGTCCTATTGTATTTGTATACTGTATGTATTTGCATGCATGTCTGTCTGTCTGTTCATGTGTACCTCTCTTTTTTCCCTTTTCCTCCTTTCACTATCTCTGTGTCCACTTCCTGTGTCATGTGACAGTGGGGCAGCCATTAAGAAACACTCTCATCTGCCCAGGTAGGCTGGCTGTCTAATAAGAGCCCCTGTTGGTGGTTAATGTAGATCTGCAGTTGGAACGCTGCAAATCTCGTCCACCTGCCGGCTCTCTCGCTGTCTAACCGCCTGGTTTCACAGCGCCTCAGAATGGAACTTGAATGAAAACCTATGGCTGAGCTCTCAGTCCAACATCTAGCATAACCCTTAGATCAGGGTTCCCCCAACAAGCGACCCGTGTGCCGAATTTGGCCCGCGGGTTTTTTTTATTTGGCCCATAAGTTTTCTGAGCAAAAAAAAAACCGAACTATTTTACAATTTTTGGACCTAATAGACTGTGTTAATAAAAAGAGAGAAAAAACAGCAAATCAGCTCCAAGTGATTTTAATTTTGGAAATCTGTTCCAAAGTATTCCAACGCATAATAGAAATATATGTGATCGTATACAAATATAATCAAGGTTTGAAATTATTGTTTTAGTCAAATATTATATCTGTTTTGGCTTCTTGCGGTCAATTTGCAGCCTACAAATTATTTGTCATTATGTGCCTCCCTGACCACCCACTCAAGTACAAAATTGGCCCTTCGCTGAATCTAGTTGATGATCCCTGCCTTAGATGAACCTTCCCTCTACATTGTGGACATCAGAGCACGAGCAGCGCAAGTGATTTTAAACAAAGAATTGAGTTCGTAAAAGTCCCGTCTAATACAACTTTAGCAAGCTCGCTTCCAATTTTTTTTTTCTTTTTTTACCCACACCACTTTCAAGTTCCACTTTGAAGCACAGTTTTACCAGCCTGGGGAGGAGGTTCAGAACGCTGCTACAGCAGGCTTCCTTTCTTGGTGTCATCAAACTTTACGTACTCTTTAACTCTCCTTGTTTTTCTGTCAGTGCTCGTCTACTTTTTACTCTTCTACTTTTATTCTTAACCACCTTTCCTTTTCTCTCTCGGTCCCTTCTTCTTCTCTGGCTTCTCGCTTTCAGCCCTTTTGCTGCTTGGTGAGTTTTCTGCTCAGTTTATACTTGAGCTGTAAGAAATGCTGAAAGGCAAACTAAGCACAGATTCCAGCTTGCCCACTTTCCACAGCCCCCCCCCCTCCACAGGATCTCTCCTCCTACCTCTGGCACTCTCTCCATCTAACTACCCCTGGTCTCCTCTGCCTATATCTCTGGCTCTTTTACAGTACATTTTTCCTCAATATCCTCTCTCTTCGCCTCCTTTTCAAAATGCGTTGAAGGTCTGAGCGACACAGGATTTTGGACATCCTCCAAAACGCTTGAGAAGGAGTCAAGGAGATGGGATCCAGGGAAAGGCGACTTGAGATGCAGCCGCTGTGTCCCATACACTCCCCTTTACTCTCTCCTCGTTCCTTCTTCACCACCTGCCAGAATTCCTCCCTCCCTCTCCTTCTCCCCAGACATCCCAGTGTGATCCTGATTGATTAATCCTTCCATCGTGTAGCACCCTATTTGTGTCTCACGTTTCTCTTGTCCTGCCTTTCCCTCCAGGCTCAACAGCCTGACGATAGGAGACTCGGAGCGCAAGACCTCCAGCGGCCAGCAGAGGGAGCCTCTGGCCGACTTCCCCACTGAGAGCACAGGTACATGAGTTTTATAGCACAGATAGATCTTCCCCTCCCTCCTTCACTCCATCTCACCTCCCCCTCCCACCTCTCTCTCCCTCGCGCAGGTCAAGGTCTGGTTCAGAGATGTGTGGTTGTACAGAAGGACCAGCTAGGGTTCGGCTTCACTGTGTGTGGCGAGAGGATCAAGCTGGTGCAGAATGTTCGACCAGGTCAGAACCGTCTAGAACCAACACGTACATTTCTACACGTCTTCTCTAATGCTTCCTGGACAGTCTGTCGTATGTCACTCATATCTCTCCATGCAGGTGGCGCAGCGGTCAAGGCAGGGGTCCACGAAGGAGACAGAATCATAAAGGTTTACTCCTCATTTCAAACTTTTACCGTGAACCCAATATCTATGTCTTCGTGATCAGAGACTACACTCAGCGGAGTGAGTGCTCCTCTGTCTTTCTTATCCTCTCTCCATCTCTCCCTCTCTCAGGTCAATGGCTCGCTGGTGTCGTCCATGTCTCATCAGGAAGTGGTGAAGCTCATCAAGTGTGAGTGTCACTGGTCACTATAACGTTGGTGGCGACGCCTCTGCTTAGGATGCCTTCATTTGTGAAATGTGTTCAGGAGTAGTAATATATCTTGTCACTTCCTGTCTTCTCTCTGTTGCTCTTTCACGCTCTATCGCTCTCGTGTACTCTTTCCTTCCAGCTGGGACATATGTTGCTCTGACTCTTCAAGGACCGCCCCCTTCAGCAGCTGCCCTCCCCCTACATCCCCTCCCCACTGACCTCTTACCCAATCAGCGGACGTCACTGGGAGGAGAAGCCCCACCTCCACCACCTCCACCCCTCTCCCCGGACTGACCAGCAACCCCTCCCAAAGGATCACCAAACCACTGCAGGTGAGTTCCCTCAATCGCTGAGTACCATACCTTAACCGTCACCATAATACTTAAGACACTGGTTGGTAGGCTAAACCTGACGATTTCTGTGACCGTATGATCAAGCGATGTTGCGTAACATGGGTCAAACGACAATGAGTTGAATAACACTGCATTTTCTCTCTTCCTCCTCTGTCATTTTGTGTGTGTTAGAACCTAGACGTACAGAAACACGCCACTCAGATCCTCAGGAACATGCTGGAACAGGGAGAGGCTGAGCTTCAGGTAACGGCTACGTACAGGATTGTGAAATTCCGGTAACTTTCACCAAACATCCGGGTTTTCCAGAAATCTTGGTTGGAAGATTCCCGGAATCAGTAGGTAATAAGCAGGATCCGGAATCCTTTGGGGAAATGTTGCTACTCCAAACAGTCAAACACACTTAGAATGGATACTGTTCGGTCATCTGGAATATAGAAATGCAATATATAGAACGGATATGTCTATCTCAAAATGTTGTGCCCCACTGAATATGCAATGGAAAGGACACACTGCTTATGAAAGTAGCCCTTTCATCAGACCAATAATCATTGAAGGGGTGGGTTCTCATCACTGACCAATCAGTGCCTCTGATAATGTCGCTTTGACCAATCCCGCAGGACTTGATGGAGGAACTGTTACTGAACCCCTCCCCATCCCTGGAGGAGCGAATCGAAAGTGCCAAGCGGCGGGCCCAACAAGTCAGGGTTAAAATCCAGCAAGATCTGGTGAGATACCTGTGTGCATGACAACAGACTCTTAACACCAGTCATCTAAACCTGTCAGTACCTAATAGGAACTATCTATTACGTTGTCATTACCGCAGTTTAACATCTTTGTTCTTTCTCTGTCTCTCAAGGATGGAACTCGATTGGAATCTGTGACCAGCTATGTAGTAGCAGGAGAAGGTTTCTATGGGATTTTGTTTGTCCATGATTCTTGTTTTTTTTTTGTGTGAGGAAAATTGATGTACTGTCTTGATGTTTCTGCAGGTCGGTTGTCGGGGGATTCAAGTGAAGGAGACTTTGAGGTAAGTAATGTAGGCGCTCATCCTTTTCTTTATGACTGATTAGCGAGAGAGAGAGAAAGTGAATGAGGAAGAGAGATATGGTCCTTTTCACTCCTCCTCCCTCAGGCCTGTGAGAGCCCCCACTCCTCCCCCTCCACCTCCTCCTTCAGGACCCCCCTCTACCGGAGACAGGGCTCTGACACACACACCTTCTCCGACTCGGTGAGACCAAGCAACACGCGTTGCGCGCACACCGATTCCGTGAGAACACACACACTTGCAGATACCTGTAGTCTACACTTTGGTGAGGTGAACAATGTCTCCTACACACAAAAACACATGCCAGTTCTATTTGCCTCGTATCATCATGATGTGTCTCTTGTCAGGCTGGGAAGGTTCAGATCATTGGCCCAGAGGAAGAGGAGGAAGAGGACGACAGCTATCCGCTCAATGAGGTGAGATGGTCCTCATCAGAAAACATCACTCACCTCATCTAACTACCCTGCGTCTCACGTACAGTGCCTTGCAAAAGTATTCGGCCCCCTTAAACTTTGCGAACTTTTGCCATATTTCAGGCTTCAAACATAAAGATATAAAACTGTATTTTTTTTTTGTGAAGAATCAACAACAAGTGGGACACAATCATGAAGTGGAACGACATTTATTGGATATTTCAAACTTTTTTAACAAATCAAAAACTGAAAAATTGGGCGTGCAAAATTATTCAGCCCCTTTACTTTCAGTGCAGCAAACTCTCTCCAGAAGTTCAGTGAGGATCTCTGAATGATCCAATGCTGACCTAAATGACTAATGATGATAAATACAATCCACCTGTGTGTTTTCCCATTCTTCCTTGCATCAAGTCTCCGTATAAATGCACCTGCACTGTGATAGTCTCAGAGGTCCGTTAAAAGCGCAGAGAGCATCATGAAGAACAAGGAACACACCAGGCAGGTCCGAGATACTGTTGTGAAGAAGTTTAAAGCCGGATTTGGATACAAAAAGATTTCCCAAGCTTTAAACATCCCAAGGAGCACTGTGCAAGCGATAATATTGAAATGGAAGGAGTATCAGACCACTGCAAATCTACCAAGACCTGGCCGTCCCTCTAAACTTTCAGCTCATACAAGGAGAAGACTGATCAGAGATGCAGCCAAGAGGCCCATGATCACTCTGGATGGACTGCAGAGATCTACAGCTGAGGTGGGAGACTCTGTCCATAGGACAACAATCAGTTGTATATTGCACAAATCTGGCCTTTATGGAAGAGTGGCAAGAAGAAAGCCATTTCTTAAAGATATACATAAAAAGTGTAATTGAAAGTTTGCCACAAGCCACCTGGGAGACACACCAAACATGTGGAAGAAGGTGCTCTGGTCAGATGAAACCAAAATTGAACTTTTTGGCAACAATGCAAAACGTTATCTTTGGCGTAAAAGCAACAGAGCTCATCACCCTGAACACACCATACCCACTGTCAAACATGGTGGTGGCAGCATCATGGTTTGGGCCTGCTTTTCTTCAGCAGGAACAGGGAAAATGGTTAAAATTGATGGGAAGATGGATGGAGCCAAATACAGGACCATTCTGGAAGAAAACCTGATGGAGTCTGCAAAAGACCTGAGACTGGGACGGAGATTTGTCTTCCAACAAGACAATGATCCAAAACATAAAGCAAAATCTACAATGGAATGGTTCAAAAATAAACATATCCAGATGTTAGAATGGCCAAGTCAAAGTCCAGACCTGAATCCAATCGAGAATCTGTGGAAAGAACTGAAAACTGCTGTTCACAAATGCTCTCCATCCAACCTCACTGAGCTCGAGCTGTTTTGCAAGGAGGAATGGGAAAAAATTTCAGTCTCTCTATGTCCAAAACTGATAGAGACATACCCCAAGTGACTTACAGCTGTAATCGCAGCAAAAGGTGGCGCTACAAAGTATTAACTTAAGGGGGCGGAATAATTTTGCACGCCCAATTTTTCAGTTTTTGATTTGTTTAAAAAAGTTTGAAATATCCAATAAATGTCGTTCCACTTCATGATTGTGTCCCACTTGTTGTTGATTCTTCACAAAAAAATAACAGTTTTATATCTTTGTTTGAAGCCTGAAATGTGGCAAAAGGTTGCAAAGTTCAAGGGGGCCGAATACTTTCGCAAGGCACTGTAGCTATGTTTAACTGTGTTAATCTCCTTCTCCCCCCCCAGATGGACGGCCCATTTCAGGACATAGAACTTCTCAAGTCGCGACCGGCCCACATGACCGTGTTCATGAGATACCTCTTCAGCCAGCTACTTGATCCCAACCCACTGGTCAGTGCTTTGACCTTGAATACTGTTATTTACTGTAGTTTGATATCTTTTACATGGGAATTAATCTAGTGTGTGTGTCTTTACAACAGCTGTTCTACCTGTCAGTGGAGGTCTACCTGGGCTCCAGCCCTAAAGACGCCCGTGCCCTCGCCCCACAGATCTGCTCCCACTTCCTGGACCCTGATGCTGTATGTCTCTCATTGGTTCAATTAATGCATCTCATTCAGTTAGACCAGGGCCTGTAGGTATCAAGCATCTCAAAGTGGGAGTGCTAATTTAGGATCAGTTTGGACTTTTGGATCATAATGAATTAAATGCCATGGATCGGGGTAGGGGCTGATCCTTGTTCCGCCCTGCTACTCACTCAGCCCATCGATTTCATCTTGAGAGATTGTAAAGAAAGCTTGAACTCTGTTATGTAATGGTTCCTTAAATGTATGTTTTTTTTTCTTTTGCAGCCGTTGAAAATCAGAGTACGAGAAGAATACCTGTCCGATATAGGTAAGTTACTCTCAACATAGGTCAACAGTTGTTACACTGTTTGGGCAATCTGTGCTATGAATGCACTGTGTTGTGTTATTCGGTTAGTCTTACTGTCTGGTGTTGTTGCCCTTGTCCCAGAGAGTCGACTCCATGCCCAGGAGGACATCAGGGGACCTCTTTCTGAGCTCCAACAGCAGGTGCTGCCTGACATTCAGGACCAAATACAGGATTACAGGTACTGCCTAGTTGAGTAGTGTGTGTGTGTGTGTCTGTGTTGTTTGGAAGGGTGTGTGTGTATATGAAACCGTAGGTGTGCCTTGAGGCTTGTGGTAAAATGCAGAAAATGTCTGTGTGTGTTAATTGTGTTTGTATTGCGTGTGTGTTGTGTTTGTGTAACCTATGTTGTGTGTGTGTGTGCAGGAGTAAGCAGATGATGGGTCTGGGTTCTCTGTTTGGAGAGGGAGACCTGCAGCAGCTGGATGGAGACCCAGCCAAGGAGAGGCTAGTGGTGGACAGACAGGTCACTGCTCTCTGGGAAATACTGTGAGTTGGAATGTCTACCGATTTTTATATGATACGTAAAGTATATCTTATAAGGGCCAGGTACTGTGAGTTGGAGTTTGAAGTACTGGATATTCAGTATATACATACAGTGTGGTCTGACGTTATTGCCACCCTTGATAAAGATGAAAATGACTGTGTAAAAGAAGTCTGCTACTGTTGTCTGCTCAAAAGGAGGTTATTTTCTGCTCGCGTGTTCTCATGTCGACGCCAAACCCACCGCTGATGTGAGTGGCCAAACAGCTCTATTTTCATGTCATCCAACACTTGTAAGTGCACTTGGATTGGAATCAGTGCTTTGGTCAGATGACATGAAAATGAAGCTCTTTGGCCACGTACACCAGCAATGGGTTTGGTGTCGCAATGTGAACACACGAGCAGAAAATAACCTCGTGTCTACTGTAAAACAAAAAGGTGGTGGATCTTGGTTTGAATTGAAGAGGGCTGTCCATAAGTGCAGATGAAGGATATCAACGATCTGGAAGGTTTCTGTATGAAGGAATGGTGGAAGATCCCTCCCATTTTGTTCTCCAGCTCATGAAACATTTTCTAAAAAGTCTGTGTCCTTGCACAGGGAGGTATGAAAGGTATTGAAAACAGGGATGTCAATCATTTTAGACCCCACTGTATTTTAAGTATATGTCAGGGCCACAAGCTTTTCAGGGCCACTTTTTAAATAGCAATATGACTACTGTCACGGAAGGGGATTTTGCTATAGGACCGTTAAGGTACCCCCGTTGAGAGTGACACAAGTCGTCTCACTCAAGTTCTCATGTCACCCGGCTAACAGATGACTCACAGGTCCGCCGGACTGACCTGGTTATGTATCCTGCCCTTTTATTCAGAGATAAGCCTTGTGTGATGCCGTCAGGCTTGTTTTGGGATCTTACATAATATCAATCAGACTTAGAGTACCTCTTGTTTTACTTTCACTTTCCCTTTGCATGCTCTTATATCTAGACTCACGCAAGCTTTACCTTGGTTACGATTTACAGTCTATGTCCGTCGACTAATACTACTTGAATATTAATATAGAGGATATCTGTTACAATAAAATGATTATTCTGTCCAAACCGTTATATTGTCTTTAGTGTAGAAGCTTGTCTTGTTTCCCTGGATTGGGAGTGTCAGAGGTGTTCTCTCCCCTAGGGTTTTGGTGCTAGTTTATACTTTTTATTCAATGTTTTGCAATTCACATAGTTGTACATGTTATTACAGTTTCTTTTTGGTTCTTAATCTATAACATCAACATTCATCAAAACACTTGAACTCTTAATGCCTCATACATGTATTACAACAAGCGGTTAATAACCTTAGCGTAGGCTGACCTGGTTGGTTCCCAAAGAGTATGTTCTTCCAACTCACACTATCTCTATAGGTTTTATCCAATCACTCAGTATCTGTTCCTCCTACTGGAAGTTTATACTATGATTCGCTGAATCTTGTTAAAAGGCTGTGTCGAGATCAAGACCCTTGGTAACACCACTGATGCTGTGTATCTACTCCAGTTACGGGGTGGATTTATTAAGAAGTGTACGGGGTAGTTGTCTCTGTTCGTCTCTTTACAAAATCCAGGAATCAAAAGTTACAATTGTTCTAGAGTATGAAAGTCAGATATTACCTTTTGGGATGATGATGAGGATAGGTTGAACTATCACACGCTGCCTGTCAGTGATAAGTCGAGTAGATCTATCATGCCTTTCCATTGAAAGCATGCTTCTTATATACTCCCTCTTCAGGACCAAGTCAACCCATGCTCTGAATTCTATTTTTGAAGCGGCGTATGAAGTGCTGCTGTGAAAACATGTGGTGGCAGTGCTACTAGTTTCAGTGCTTCGGGTGGCTGTGTCATGAGGTGGCAGTGCTACTAGTTTCAGTGCTTCGGGTGGCTGTGTCGTGAGGTAGCAGTGCTACTAGTTTCAGTGCTTCGGGTGGCTGTGTCGTGAGGTGGCAGTGCTGCTAGTTTCAGTGCTCGGGTGGCTGTGTCGTGAGGTGGCAGTGCTGCTAGTTTCAGTGCTCTGGTGGCTGTGTCGTGAGGTGGAAGTGCTATTTTTAGTTGCAGTGCTTCTGGTGGTTGTGTCTATGCATCATCTAAACCCAAATATTCCATCAAGTTCACCCAGGGTGAGGTGTCCTCAAAGTTCTTTTTTTTTGTGCTCTTGCGTCACTACTATGATAACTTCAAACAATACGAAGGATGATACGGTGTTGCGCTTACCTTTTCTTTTTTTCTTGATTATTCAATGTCAGCAAAGCACAACAGCAACTACAGTGGGACACACTGTTTGTAGCCATCAGAGCACTGAACCCGGCGGTTGCCAAGCAACGGGTCAGCAGTTGTAGCCGCCCGGTGGCCAATAAAACGGTATTGGAGCGCCTGACCGTGAGTCCGCCAGCTCAACCTCTCACTGCACCGTACCAAAGGGCAGTGTGTGATCACTGGGAGCTTCAGCAGGCTAGCCATGGCTGCCTAGCCACATGATGCTTTAAAACACACCCGCCCACTCCCATCACATGACTTACTGCTAGCAGGTAGACACTCAACGGGACGCCTTGAATTTTCTCAGGGAGGATTTTTTTTTTGATCACCTTGTTTTACTGGGCCGAGACTCTTTGGAAATAATCCCCGGATCTAATAAAAATCTATTTTTTTGTAATTTTATTTTGTGTGGAAGGCCAAAAGGGCGAGCGATTTAGAATAAGCTAATAGTTGTTTTTCCTGTGTGTTGCAGCTCGAAGCACGAAGAGGAGAGCAGGTAATTAAAGCCGGCGTGCGTGTGTTTGCAGGAGCATGACTGACTCTCAATACTACTCTGTTCGGCATGGAGATGCCTCTACTCAATTGTCGTTCTCACTTTTTTCGCTCTCACTTCTCTTCCCATCTCTCTCTCTCTTTTGCTCTCCCTACTCCCCTTTCTTTGTATCTTTCTTCTCCCCCTTCTATATTTTTCTCTCCTCTCTTTCCCCCTTCTACCTTTTCCCCTCTCTTTTTCCTTCCCTCTCCCTCCCCCCTTCAGTTCTCGTCTAGCCTCTGCGGTGCTGCTGTATCTCCGTCACTCAGGCATAAAGCTGAGGGACTCCAGGGTGTTCCCAGGCCTCAGCACTGAGAAGGAGAAGTGGCTCTCCTTCTTTCCCAAGACCAAGAAGGTAAGGAGGGGAGGAGGCAGGACTCTTGTCCTACCACCGACGCATGGATTTGTAATTCTCTTATCAGTCGTATTTATTGAAACATCAAAGCGATTCAGGCTATTTTGAATTGGCAGAGCATGTAGTCCATAAGCTACAAACCTTGAGGTAATGATCAACCGAGAGGTCTCACGTGTTCGGTCTAATTCCTCTGTCTTACCGTTCATCGTTATAGGGTATGAAACGTTGTGTTGGAGTTTTGCTTCGACGCCAGTTTATCCAATTTTCCAGTGGTGTTCTTTTGTTTATGTTTACTACAGCTGAGCAGTTCAAAGAAAGAGAAGGACGGTGAGGACAGGAAGAGAAACCCCATCCTGAAGTATATCGGCAAGCCCAGGAGCACCTCTCAGTCCAGTAAATATATATATATATATATACACACACACACACACTTCTTGTTCTCATCTAACAGTATAATTGAATTCCATTGACCTCATCCTTTGTTTTCAGTCTTATTGATTTGTTTTAGAGGATTTAAAGTTGATTGATCGAATACTTTTCCATTGTTCTGATTTCATTAATTTTTTTTGGTTCACTTTGATTTTCCAGCCTTCCATGTCCCCTTGTCTCCCACTGAAGGTATATCATTTATGTATTTTTATTTATAATTTTAGTCTTTCCTTTTTATTGCATTTTTTTCTTCAGTGTTTTCTAAGTTAATTTTTAAAGCGTTAATATAAAGTGCCTCCAGAAAGTATTCACAAAGTATTCACGCTCCTTGACTTTTTCCAGATGTTGTGCTTACAAAATGGTATTCAAATGGTTCAATTGCCATTTTTTTGGGGGGGGGTCAACATTCTACAAAAAATACTCTGTCAAAGTGGAAGAAAAAATTCTAGCGTTTGTAAACAATGCTATTTTTTAATTGGTTTTATCTTGATTACATAAGTGTTCAACCCCCCCTGAATCAATATGTGTCAGACTCACCTTTGGCTGTGAGTTACAGCTGTGAGTCTTTCTGGGTAAGTCAACATTTGCCCTTAAAAAAAAATCATTTCAAATTTCTTCCAGTTCTGTCAAATTGCTTGTTGATCATTGCTAGACAACCATTTTCAGGTCTTGACAGATTTTCAAGCCGATTCAATAGTATACTTCATATTTTCTGAAGGCACTGCATAATAACAAATGCCATTTAGCAGACGCTTTTATCCAAAGCGACTTAGTCATGCGTTCATACATCATTTGCTGTTATCGCTTGATCTCTGTCATCTAAGCTGGGTATCTGTAAAGCACTTTTTGACAACTGCCGAGTTCCACTGAGTGTACAAAACATTAACACCTGCTCTTTCCCTAACATAGACCTCCCAGATAAAAGCAATGATCCCTTGTTGGTGTCGCTTGTTAAATCCACCTTGATCAGTGTCGATGAAGGAGAGGAGACGGGTTAAAGAAGGATTTTTAAGCCTCGAGACAATTGAGACATGGATTGTGTGTGTGTGTCCCATTCACAGGGTGACTGGGCCAAACAAAATATTTAAGTGCCCCTTTGAACGGGGTATGGTAATAGGTGCACCGGTTTGTGTGAATAACCATATAACATTGCTGAGTATCAAATCAAATTTTATTTGTCACATACACATAGTTAATAGATGTTAATGCGAGTGTAGCGAAATGCTTGTGCTTCTAGTTCCGACAATGCAGTAAAAACCAACAAGTAATCTAACTAACAATTCCTAAACTACTGTCTTATACACAGTGTAAGGGGAAAAGAATATGTACATAAGGATAAATGAATAAGTGATGGTACAGAGCAGCAGAGGCAAGATACAGTAGATGGTATTGAGTACAGTATATACATATGAGATGAGTATGTAAACAAAGTGGCATAGTTAAAGTGGCTAGTGTTACATGTATTACATAAGGATGCAGTCGATGATAGAGTACAGTATACGTATACATATGAGATGAATAATGTAGGGTAAGTAACATTATATAAGGTAGCATTGTTTAAAGTGGCTAGTGATATATTTACATCATTTCCCATCAATTCCCATTATTAAAGTGGCTGGAGTTGTGTCAGTGTGTTGGCAGCAGCCACTCAATGTTAGTGGTGGCTGTTTAACAGTCTGATGGCCTTGAGATAGAAGCTGTTTTTCAGTCTCTCGGTCCCAGCTTTGATGCACCTGTACTGACCTCGCCTTCTGGATGATAGCGGGGTGAACAGGCAGTGGCTCGGGTGGTTGATGTCCTTGATGATCTTTATGGCCTTCCTGTAACATCGGGTGGTGTAGGTGTCCTGGAGGGCAGGTAGTTTGCCCCCGGTGATGCGTTGTGCAGACCTCACTACCCTCTGGAGAGCCTTACGGTTGAGGGCTGAGCAGTTGCCGTACCAGGCGGTGATACAGCCCGCCAGGATGCTCTCGATTGTGCATCTGTAGAAGTTTGTGAGTGCTTTTGGTGACAAGCCGAATTTCTTCAGCCTCCTGAGGTTGAAGAGGCGCTGCTGCGCCTTCTTCACGATGCTGTCTGCGTGAGTGGACCAATTCAGTTTGTCTGTGATGTGTATGCCGAGGAACTTAAAACTTGCTATTCTCTCCACTACTGTTCCATCGATGTGGATATGGGGGTGTTCCCTCTGCTGTTTCCTGAAGTCCACAATCATCTCCTTAGTTTTGTTTCCCGTGTGTATCAAGAAAGGTCCACCACCCAAAGGACATCCAGCCAACTTCACACAACTGTGGGAGGCAATGGAGTCACCGTGGGCCAGCATCCTTTTGGAATGCTTTCGACACCTTGTAGAGTCCATGCACTGACCCATTAAGGCTGTTAGGAAGGTGTTCTTAATGTTTTGTACACTCGGTGTATGTCGTTTTTATACATTTACGCTTGATTGATCTCTGTGCGTCTCCTCTCCTCAGTGCGCCCGGGCAGTGTGAGGAACATCATCCAGCAGTTTGAGAACCACACAGAGATCCCCGGGGAAGAGGGGGCCGAGGGAGACCCTCCGAGACTGTCCTCCAGCAGCCTGGGAGAGGACAGCATGGACAGGTAACAGAGGGCGGGAGAGAGAGTGTGTGTGTGTCTCGACCCTTGTGCAAAATTCTTAGTGTGTTCAAACCCGTGCATTTGTTTGATTCGTGTGTCTCCCTCTCTCAGCCCCACGGTGTCGATGCGTCTGGCTCGTAGTGAGTCTCTGAAGGCGCAGGGGGAGGGGCGTCGGCGGGGCGGGTCCTCGGGGGCTGAGACAGTCCCTCGGTCCCGTAGCGACGTGGACATGGAGGACTGTGGAGAGGAGAGTGAAGGGCCGGGCCTGAGACCCTTACACCACAGCACCTCCTCTGCCTCCAGTAGCTCAGCACGGTGAGACTACAACACACACCCAATCCAAGATCTGGAGCATGCACACTGCTCAAACACACACACCCTTAGAACTATGAATCCTACACTCCTTTGGAACTATGAATCCCACGCTCCTTTGGAACTATGAATCCCACGCTCCTATGGAACTATGAATCCCACGCTCCTATGGAACTACAAATCCCACGCTCCTATGGAACTATGAATCCCACGCTCCTTTGGAACTATGAATCCCACACTCCTAGAGACTGGTTGAGCAGCAGCATTGAATATATATAGCAAATCTGTGTGTTGTTCTCCTCAGATCCTGCGAGAACCCCACCCCTCCGTACACCCCTCGGTCTTCCAGAAGAAAGTAAGTCAACCTTACTCCTATAATGTGTTAAGCTTTGCTGAGGGACTTGCAAGTGTATTGAATATCTGTGTGCGCGCATGCGTATTTGTGTGTAGGAGTGTGGAGTTCCCAGTGGCCTTGCTCCCTGACGCCCCAGCCCTAGAGGAGGACGTGGTGGACAGTCACAACTGGCAGGAGACGGTGGCCCCGCAGGTCCTGGCTACTCTCTGTCCCCGAGAGGTCGACAGACAGGCTGTCATCTACGGTAAAACATTATATTTATTTTTTTAAACACTGATTGTCTAGAAACAGAGGAATGTGCAAGGCTGAGAGTAACACGTATAGCAATGTCACATCTATAACTGGGCCTGTAACCTCGAAAGACCACTGTCTACCAGATTAGTTAACACATAAAATCACCCCATATATAGATACACAACACGTAAGCCTTGTCTTTCTACCCCCCCCCCTTCCTTTATCAGAGTTGCTGACAACGGAGGCGTCTCACCTGCGTACACTCAGGGTGTTGGATCAGGTGTTCTTCCAGAAGATGAGGTGTGTTCTGAGCTCTGACGAGCTGGCCTGCATCTTCCCCAACCTGCCTCAGGTCTACGAGCTCCACGGTCAGTCACTGTGTGTGTCTGTGCGTGTTTCTCAATCCTGCCGATATGTATCCAAGCAATGTGGATTTGAAGTTCGGATAAGGTCACGTCGCATAAAAGGGGTCCTCCCTTTGAGTGGCTTTGCTGTGTAAATGTCATATGTTTTAGTTGGTGCAATGTTGCAGCATTGCCTTTGAGTGGCATTCCGTCTCATTGATGCTTATGCTCAATGTTGAATCAATGTAGTTATTATTTTTTGGTCAATGTTGTGTGTTATCAACCTTGCTCCAATGTTGTTGTTGTGTTACAGCGAGTCTGTGCGAAGCCATGAAGAAGAGACGAGAATCTCCCATCGTTCAGGGCATCGGCGACATCATGCTGGCCAGGGTGAGTTTAACTAACCATGTCATCCCATCTCGCTCACTTATTTTTATATATATTTATATATATATATTTATATATATATATATTTATATATATCCCCCAATCTTCGTCAGTGAGATGGATTGTGTTAATCGAATATCCAGTTTTTACACAGTGATTTTTCTCAGGTTATGGGTAGGATTGCTGGAAACTTTCAACTTTTACCAGTCAACCACAAAGCATTTTGGTATCTTTGTTTTTTAAATGTAATTTATCACAAGACCTCTAGTGGCCCTTTTGGGTACCTCATATTATCACCGGTGTCTAACTCTGGCCCTCTGTGTGGTCTTATTACATGTCAAATATAATAAAATGAATGACAAAGCTGTAGATCATTATCCTAAATATAAACCAACTTAGTGAATACCGTTGGTGTTTTAATATGAGGGTTTCAGCATGAAATATCCTTTTTTATTTTACTATGTGAATATGTATTTGTTGTCAATGTTTTTTTGCGACAAACTGGTGGCAGTTGTGGAGCGTCAGTAGTTGGAGTTTGAAAATAATGGCGTTTTGATGAGATGCTTTTTTTCCCCTCTTGAACCATTTGGTCCATCTACTAGAAACTCATGGACAATATGGACACAGATATAAGAAATGAATACTATATATGAATGTGTTTTTAATTTATTCAATTATAAATGACCGTAGATTGACATAACATTTCTATTCATTAGCAAAATCACAGAAGATGCCGTCAACTTACCGGTAGCTTTGCAACCCTAATTATGGGGTTGGGTTTTAAATGGAAAGGTGTTTTTACTATCATATCGCATTTAGCCCTCCCGTCAGGCCTGACAATGTTATGCTATTTCCCCCCCACTTCAAACAGCGATTAGCCTACAGGTGCGCACCAATGGAGGGTCCACAAAACCTGGCATAGATCAATGCAAAACTCAATGGAATTTTATTTATATATTTTTTTTTTACCTAATCAGTTCTATGATGATGAACATCAGACATCTCTTTCACTGTTGCTTTTAGCCTAGGCTACTGTTAAGCCAAATACTGTCGGAATAGCACCCTGAAATGGAATAGCACCCTGAAATGGAATAGCACCCTGAAATGGAGCGTGGTCTGCGGTTGTGGCACCTAGCATCATTCTGATTGGTCAATAAAGTTGAGCTTTTTTGTTTCTCTAAATGTATTTACTGTATGGATATCTGAGGGGGGAAAATGGCTGATAACTTCAAATGCCCATTCCTGGATTTGTAGACTTTGCTATTGCTAATACCTGCCAAATAGATTTAAATCAGAGAAAGAAAGAAAAAATGTCTAGGGATAATTGTGGTGTATTTTGAATGGGGCGTCGGTGTGTACCTTTCTGGTAGTTTGAGGGCGTGGCGGGGGAGGAGTTTCAGGAGCAGGCGTCCCACCTGTGCAGTCAGCAGTCTCAGGCCCTGGAGCTCATCAAGAACAAACAGCGCAAAGACCCCCGTTTCGCACACATCATCCAGGTAACACGCGCGCACACAGTTGCAATGGCTTCTCGGCTCATGGATTGATTTGATTGATGTATTGGTTGATTGATGTGTTAACAGGAGTGTGAGGCCAGTCCTCACTGTAGGAGGCTGCAGCTGAAGGACCTGCTGGTGTCTGAGACGCAGAGACTCACCAAGTACCCTCTGCTACTTGACAACATCCTCAAACACACAGAGGGTAAGTAGAATAGGTTTCTACCACACAGACAGACGTCCCAGTGGAGAATGTATGGTGATTTGGAAACCTTGTTTGTTTTGATGAAAGGCTTTCAGTAACTGCTCACTCACGTAATAGCTAACTAGAAGCAGAACGGTAGCTACGAGCTATTGACTCTAACTTTGGCTATGGTGTTTTAGCTTATTTGCTGTCACTTGGAATAACGTCCTTCTCTTCCCCTAGCCGGTTCCACAGACCTCCCTCCTCTCCAACAGGCTCAAGCCTGTTGCCGGGGGATATTGCAGGCCGTCAACGAGGTTGTCAGGGAGACGGAACACCGGCAGCGGCTCAACCAATACCAGCGCAGGTTGGACCCCACGCCACAGTTCAAGGTACTGCCCAATTTGATCTTGTTAATTTTTCCTTATCCTACATTCCTCTCAAAGTTTAGATTTTTCCTCCAACACATACCCAATGATAAGGTGTACCCAAACGTGCTTCAGTCCAGCTTAAACAAAAAAGGGAATCAGGTGCTCGACTGAGGGACTTGAAAATCCCCAAAACATCCCTTACCCCAGGACAATTAAACGGGCGACCCTCCAGGAGGATAAAGATAAATAGAATAAAGATTTCCGCATAGATAGAGAATAAAGACTTCCGCGAAGATCTGAAATATTTAGTTGAGTAATTTTACCTGAGATAAGGAATTATTATTATTATTATTTTTATTTATTTTTTGACATACCCAAAGATATTGTTATGGTGATGCTGATGTCTACCATTTTGTCTTCTGTCTCTTCTCTCAGAGTCTGGACCTGACCAGTAAGAGAATGATCCATGAGGGTCCTCTCACCTGGAAAGTCAGTAAAGACAAAACCTTGGGTAAGAAAAGCCCACCACACCCCACAATGAGTCAAACCTCATACAGTCCCTAGTCAAACCCCCTTGTCATTGTAGTTGACACTTTAAAAATGTTTTTTAATCACTCGAATAAGCCCCACAGGTCTCTTTTGGGTTGCCAACGTTCTACAAACCATGCATCCGTTTCCCACCACGTTTTTGTTAGCATTGTTCCCGGAAGGTTCTAACCACGTGGTTCTGTTTCTCCCTGCCGCTCCCAGAGATCCAGGCGCTGCTGTTGTCAGACCTTCTGGTGTTGCTCCAGAGAGGTCCAGACGACCGGCTGCTGCTGCGCTGCCCATCCCGCTTTCTGGGGGGGGGAGGTGGGGGTAGCGGGGATACCAAGGCCTCCTTCAGCCCCGTGGTCCAGCTAGACTCACTGCTGGTGCGCTCTGTGGCCACAGGTAAGAGGTCAGGGGTTATGGGAGGCCGTGTGGAGTAGTCAGTGGTTGGGCTTAGATGTAACCACCAGTTGTCCGTTAATGGTGTAACAACACTGTAATAGACATCTGTAATAGCAGAACGTACGATCTCAATACTTTGTTTAATGTTAAAATAATGATAATTACATAGTATGGTTGAGTGATGCCTCTTTTGGGGTGGCAGGGTAGCCTAGTGGTTAGAGCGGTGGACTAGTAACCGGAAGGTTGCAAGTTCAAACCCCCGAGCTGACAAGGTACAAATCTGTCGTTCTGCCCCTGAACAGGCAGTTAACCCACTGTTCCCAGGCCGTTATTGAAAATAAGAATTTGTTCTTAACTGACTTGCCTAGTTAAATAAAGGTAAAATAAATAAAAAATAATGCAGATCTTAATGAGATGCCCAAAATAAACTGTTTTTTTTATTTTTATGATTGACAGCTGTCACTCATCATGTGCCATTCCTTCCTCAGATAACAAGGCCCTGTACGTCATTAGCACAACAGAGCAACAGATATACGAGCTGGTAGCAGGGACGTCCTCAGAGAAAAACATGTAAGCACATCTAGACCAGCTATATCTATACTAGGACTATTATAGTCCACCAGTTTTATACACAAGAGTTGTCATCATTAGCAATTTAACTAATGCGTTTTGCTTATCACATGGAAAAGCTTTGGTTCTTAGGTCTTTTTTTTTTTTTTTTTCACAGCTGGAAGGACCAACTTGAAAAGACAATCTCATTGGCTGCTGGCTCCTCACCTTCAACCAATAACAGATCCACACCTATTTTGTGAGTATCCCTAAGCTGATCTGTTTCTATCAATTACTATTGAAAAGATGCAATTGTAGTCTATTCACTATGTTGGTCCTAAACAAAACTGCCCAGACTAAATTCTCTCTCACTCAGCTCCCCGAGTCTTGGTAATGCTTCCCCTGTCTCAACTGGCAGCCATGTCTACCAATCAGGTAAGAGAGATTGTGTCAGACAGGGAACATACATATGTTTTGGAGTAGATCGTATTTAGATTGAGTACATTTCTATACAGTAATATTCTGTATCATTCTCTGTCGTTCACCATATTGATTATCTTTAATCTCCCTAGACGACTCGATGACGGAGCAGGCTGTTTCAATGGGGACAAACTCTCCTAACGATGAGGACAATGAGCTCACGCCCACCACACCAACGGCGCAATCAGGGGCTTTCCTCCACATTGAGGGACGGGACTACGTCAAGAAGCAGATTGGAGTGGCTGAGGCAGCTCTTGAAGACGGTGAGACTGAAAGAGAGACCTTTTGACTTGAACATATACTTTTGCGTCACTAGAATATGTTTGTTTGATAATCAAATGTCGACTTATTAAATTCCTCTTTCTGTCTCAGTGGAGATACTAAAGCGGCTGATTTTCCACAACTTTGAGGAAGTTGGGTGGAGTCACGACTCGGACGGAACGCCCACAAACGAGACAGCCAATGAGAGGAGCCCGCTCAATGACAGACAGAGACTGGCGTCCTCTGAGACTCTTCTCAGTGCCAGTCCCAGCCAATTGGAGGCTGAGCATTCCGAAGCCCCGCCCTCGGAGGTGGGGTCCCCCAGTGTACATGTTGTGAGGAAAGGTAATGGGGACAGAAGGTGTAGACAACAACCTAATAACTTTGGCTGTTTTGGTTAAATGACTGCTTGTTTCTTGGTGCCTACTGTGGTCAAATCAAGTCTGACTCCACTACGGCTGTCCCCGACCCCCAAAAAATCTTGGTCAACCTAGTTGTCTGTTCTTTCGACTAATTAATTATAAGTATTTTTACATATAGACACAACCTGTGTTTTTTTTAATCAAATCAACTATATGTACTGAGCTTGTCGGTTGCTTTAAGGACACTTTGATTTAAATAATTAAGACACACAAATGACTGGAGGGAGCCAGAGATAAATTTAGCCTAACCAGAAGAAGACGAAAAACAGTCCGACTTTGTTTACTTGCTGTTTTGAGGTAAAGAAAAAAATACTTTGAGAAGTTCTACAGTGGTGGTCAGTTAAGACAATCAGAAATACTATCAGATCCCCAATAGGGCACAATTATAAACCTACATTTGTGCACAGGCCAGGTAGCCTATGCCTTCTTCTGTGTATAATCAGGTGCGTGTCCAAAATGGAACAAAATAAACCAAAACTCACAAGTATAGCCTAGGTAGTGCGGTCCGCAAACAACGTGTCCAGCAACGTGTCCACTCCAACAATGAAAACGGTAAAAGACTGTAATAATAATAATGTATTGAATTTATGAACAGAAATTACCATAACCAAACAAACATTGATGGTAATTCACAGTAAATGTACTACTGGTGATACTGGTTCTCTATCCCCGCGGCCTCCAATGGATTAGTCCACTGAGACAGGCGTCTCATGCCAGAAAACATCAATATTTTAGACTGCTCGACAGAAAAAAATCTGTCGACCAAATAATCGAACGAAATGGGGTCAGCCCTAGACTCCACTGAATGACCACTGAATGTCTCTAATTGTTTGATAATACACACTCCTTTCTCTTGGCATGTTCCCGAAGCTCTGTGTGATTCAACTGGTCGGGTGCACTTCTGATCTTTCTGCCTCTTTCCACAACTCTGTTTTGCTTTTCGCCTCCTTCTTCTCACGCCCTCGTACAATATCACATCTCCCTCACTTGCACTCAAACTCTCACCCCCATGACACTACCATGCTCCCCTACACATAAATGTATACTGTCTGACACATGCACACACACACACACACACACACTCTTTCACGCCATCTGTCCTCATATGCACAGCTGTGGTTGCGGGCTCTCCTTCTATCCCTGATGACATCACTGATGTCAACCTCCACTCCGACCAATCACCTGAGCCGAGAGCCGGGGCCAGTGTACGGGGTAATGCTCCAGTAGACAGTCCAGTTGTTCTTTTTAAACCTATCTTCCATTTAGGTCCCTGGCTCTCTGAGAATGTTTATGATTACTACACTAGGCTCGCGTCCAGAGAACATTTTAGAAACTCAGATTGTTTGGTTCTACCTAAATTTATCCACTTGTTTTTAGTTTTTCCATTTTGAAGCGTTTTCCAACTCATACCTACTGACCAAACACACCGGCCACATACTATAAGATTTCACAGCTCTACTGTCAATTCACCATGAAGATTGACGATCGCCTTTAATTCCACTGTGCTGTAGGAAACGTGTTCTACCTGGTGTTGCCTACAGAGCAGGGAGACGGACTGCTGGATGAGAGTCACACAGATGAGGTCATTGATCCCCCCACCCTGACCTCCACCGAACTACCTGATCTGGACCAGGAAGTGATGTCATCAAACATTAAGCATCATGAGGAAGAAGGGCAGGTCTCTTCCACCCTGTCTGCGGGCAACCAATTGGAGCCAGGGAATCTGAGGCGGGAGGGAGGGCTTGGCCAATCACAAAAGGTCCTCCAGAGCTATGTGATCAAACACGTGGATGAGATTTTCCACACAATTGAGGAGCTGATGAGCAAGCTGCACCAGCTGAGGGTAAGGCGTTTAAACACACACACACACACACAGATGTGACATGCTATTACATGAGAAACAGGAGAATCCACTCACAATTTAGAACCCAGAGTTGAATACACATTTTGACATTATTTCCATGCTAACTATTACTTGTTATTTTCTCCCCCCATAACCCCAACAGGACATCGAGACAGCTCATCACCAGCTGCTGAAAACACTAAGAGAGCCGCCTGTCAATCAGGAGTCAGACGATCTCCCTCGCAACCAGGAAACAGTCGTCAGAACGCCGTCTCTGGACCGGGACCCAGGGGATGGTGAGTTCAGCGGTCAAGGGTCATTCCCACCATGTGTTGAAAGATATGGTCTGGATACAACCTTTTCACAAAGGCATTTCTCAAACCATGAAATTCAATGGGGGCAGTTCTTGTTGTTTTTGTTTGGGTTTAAATCAATTCTCTGAGTTCTGTTATTGATCAACCTTTCACTCTCTCTGTTTCTATTTGTCCGTCCAGCAGAGCCAGCTAAGCCTGAGATCCTCTCCACTGGATTCTAAAGATGTTATCTCAATGAGGAATTCTTAAGACTCATTCACCCCTGCTCTGCCGTAGACATGCGCACATACACACTGATGGACTGGGACCCCAGCCTTTACCCCCTACCCCACGTCTCACACCCCTAACCCTCAGCCCAATCCTAGCATACACTGCTCGTAGGAGCAGGATCCAGGAAGTACTGTGATGTCTTTGGTGTTGCCCTGGGAGACCAGGAAGTGATGCAGGACTGATGGCCCCGGCCCCCTGACATCGAAGGATCTGTCCCCAACACGGGTTCAGGGTGAACTCTGACCTCCGTGGAGCCAGAGGGAGTCCAGGGACGAGAGGATGGACAGATGAAGGACAAAAAAAAGGAAGAGACTGAAAAGTAGAGAACAAGTGATGGAAATGTGTGAAGAAGCAAATAGATCATAATGAAAGTGGAGAGTGGGCAGAATCTAAATTGGCAAGGAATAATGCCATGGATGAGATGTTGGATGGAAGTAAGGTTGGTTACATTTGAAGGAGAAGTTAGTATACTTTGAACAAAGTAGTGATGGTTCAAGGGAGAGAGTTGAGAAGTGACAGATGAACAGGACAACGTAAGGACCCTAGCACTTTACCCACAATACATCATCTGTCGCGTATCCATACTCCACAACGGATTGGATTAGTGAGGGACTGAAAACTGGACAGATCACCGGCTCCATTGTGAGTCAAAGCTGCACCTTGTTTGAGCCAAGATGGTAGTTCATTACTACTGGTTGCTTTACAGTATGCCTGCCATTGAGGCCAATCGAAGAACGGTGTGTGTGTGTATGCGTGCACACACACACGGAACCAAAATATAAACGCAACATGCAACAATTTCAAAGATTTTAGTGAGTTACAGTTCATATTAGAATATCAGTCAATTGAAATTAATTAGGCACTAATCTATGGATTTCACATGACTGGGAATACAGATATGCATCTGTTGGTCAAAAAAAACAATCAGTATCTGGTGTGACCACCATTTGCCTCATGCAGCTCAACACATCTCCTTTGCATTGAGTTGATCAGGCTGTTGGTTGTGGCCTGTGGAATGTTGTCCAACTCCTCTTCAATGGCTGTGCGAAGTTGCTGGATATTGGTGGGAACTGGAACAAGCTGTCATACACGTTGATCCAGACCATCCCCAACATGCTCATTGGGTGATATGTCTGGTGAGTATGCAGGCCATGGAAGAACAGAGACATTTTCAGCTTCCAGGAATTGTATACAGATCCTTGCATCATGGGACCATGCATTATTATGCTGAAACATGAGGTGATGGCAGATGATGAATGGCACGACAATGGGCCTCAGGATCTTGTCAAGGTATCTGTGCATTCAAATTGCCATTGATTAAAATGCAATTGTGTTGGTTGTCCGTAGCATATGCCTGCCCATACCAAAAACCCCACCGCCACCATGGGGCACTCTGTTCACAATCCGGGGAGAGCATACTTCTTCAGCTTGCCAGTGGCCATCGAAGGTGAGCATTTGCCTGCTGAAGTCGGTTACGACGCCAAACTGCAGTCAGGTCAAGACCCTGTTGAGGACCATGAGCATGCAGATGAGCTTCCCTGAGACTGTGATTACACATGATGATCTGCGGTTGGATGTACTGCCAAATTCTCTAAAATGACGTTTGAGGTCGCTTATGGTAGAGAAATTAACATTAAATTATCTGGCAGCATTGCTGGCGGACATTCCTACAGTAAGCATGCCAATTGCGCGCTCCTTCAACTTGAGACATTTGTGGCATTGTGTTGTCAAAACTGAACATTTTAGAGTGGCCTTTTATTGTCTCCAGCACAAGGTGCACCTGTGTAATGATCATGCTGTTTAATCAGCTTCTTGATCTGTGACACCTGTCAGGTGGATGGATTATCTTGGCAAAGGAGAAATGCTCACTAACATGGATGTAAACACATTTTGGGCCCCAAATTTGAGAGAAATAAGCTTTTTGTGCATTTGGAACATTTCTGGGATTTTTTTTATTTCAGCTCATGAAACATGGGACCAACACTTCACATGTTGCGTTTTATATTTTTGTTTATATATGTTCAGGTTTATTGCCCTGGGCCCAGAGGAAGGAATGGGTCATAAAGAGTAAAGATATCAACATACACAAGCATCATTCATCCATAATATTCTTCATGTTATGAGAAACGTACGTTTCGTAATCACACATGAAGAAAGGTGTGTTATGTTTTGGGAAAACCAAGATGGTGGCCGGTCGGGTCAGTCAGTCCTGTGTCTCTGTACAGCTGCTGTGCTACAGGATGGGTTGTCTGTAGCGGCGACATATTAAGGGTCACAACACTAGTACTGCACTGTTCTCTACTGAATGGCTGTTGTCTTCTGCACCACTACTCCTAGACATACAGGGATCACTACTACGAAAAAGGAAACCTGTTCAATGAATACCCAATGTCTAACATGTCGTCATTTTTTTTCCCCTAAAGAATGCTCTACTGTATTGGGTGTGTACAATACTGTGAATTCCCCTCTTCCCTACTATACCGTGAGTAGTATTTACCGTATTGTCACACCAAAACATGAAGGGATGGTTGTTTATACCAAGTAGCATACGTTTGAACTGAGAGACCCTCGGCACAGACATGTATATATTGGGAGAGGAAGTCTGTTAACCCTATGTAATCCCTTGTTCAAGTGTGTAATCAGCAGCATACAATGTATGTGTGTGTGTGTGTGTGTGTGTGTGTGTGTGTGACACCACAGTGTGTAATGGGATTTCTGAGGGGATGCAGTGTTTTCAGTTTAACTTGGCATGGTGGACAATTCCAGACTATTTTTCTCATACATTTTCTTACTTTCTAACTTTTCTATTCGTCCATCTCTCCATTCACTTACCCTCTTGAGAAGCATTAATTTTTTTCAGTCTTCATCTTTGTACTTTCTACCTCTTCTTTTTAGCGTCTTAAGGTTTTTCATACTGGGGTTCGTCTGTCAGAAGTCTGAGTTTGTGTACGCACCTCGCTCATACAGAGGTTAGAACTGATGTTTCTTCCCTTTGTCAAACGTTGCACAGCAAACTGCTGCACAGTGCAAACTACTGTATGCATACAGAGGTCTTTAACGATCCTTTCTCTTGTTTAAATCTTGTTCACTCATGTAATATAGAAATCACAACCTTGTTTTATATGTGAATCTTTTTTTTCTGTAAAGCCTTAGTCCTTTCTTTTGATTTGATTTTTGTAGATTCGATCAAAACAAGATGTAAGTTATTTTCTCTCCCCTGTTTTTTAGAAAAAGGTGAGATTGTTAGCTGCACAGAAGGAAAATGAACATGTGTTTTGTGACATTAAAAAGAACTGTTTTGAAAGTCCTGGACTGGAACTTGAGTCCTAACTCTCCCTGGCTGTTGTGAAAAATAAACTTATTCTGCCTTGAACATATATAGATCCTGACCAAATGCAGCTACCCCAAAGCATATTTATTCATACATTTTATATCCAATATTGAGTCTACAGAAAAATCGGGCCTATTTCGCTCGAGCTCAATGGCCGTATTGAAGTCGACCACTGAGGAGAAACGTCCAGGTAGAGATCACAGTGAGCGGCAGCCCTAGTAACTGGTGTGACCTGGAAAAACCTGCCCCCAAACCGAGTGAGGCGGAGGACATTCGTTTAGCGGCCTACACTCCTTTTATAGGAATCAAGTAAGCCAAGTATTAAACTTTGGGGCTAGGAAATATTCTATTCAATAGGAGAAATCCTAACTGATCTGCCTCCAAGGGCACCACATGATTGGTTCATCTCAATTGTATTTCCTTGACTCTTGTGTCCTTTCTCCTTGCTTCCTTCTAAAAAATGCATTGGAGGAGATGACCCAAGGGAAGGAACCTCTGACTTTGTCCTCCAATGTGCTGTGAGAAGGAGGTGAGAAGAGTACACAAGGAAACAATTGAGATTCCCCTGTAAATTGGTATAGGATATATTTGACCCTTTTATGGGGATTTGTGCACAGTTGGTAGGTTTCTGTTAAGCCTAATGCACTTTCCAGTTGAGCAGTCAATGTATATCAGAGTAAAGTGTGTTTTATGTTGTGTTTGGTAATGTGGCAAGTATTGTGTTATAACTGAGGTACAAGAAATTGCATTCCACATACTGCTACGCATGCTCAGGGCCACGTTCACTGGGGCAGTTAAGTCACCGTCTGGCCAAATATCCCAAATCCGTTACATTGAAGAGCCTGGGAGTTGAATTAATTCAGAGTTGTAGCTAGTATTTGGGTCTTAGAACTGATTTTGGGGCACAGCCTACATGGAATAGGCCTGCATCTGTTAGGTTTGTTAAATTCGGGGAGCATCTACGGGTCAGAGTTAGCTTTGTATGAAACAGACGGTTAAGGGAGGATTACGCATTTGTAGTAGATCTGTTCTGGGACAAACTGCTGTTCAGGGATCGTCCTTCGTAAAGACGAGAACGGGGCAGGATTACACCATGGTCCTGCCCTCGTCGACGAGAGAAAGTAGAGGTGAGTGTCTGGGAACAGAATGAACAGGGGGAGGGGAGCGAGTGGAGGCGGAGCACCGTTGGGGACTTTGGCGAGTGGAGGGAGGCCATTGATTTTTAGGGTTGGAAAGCAGAGTACTTTTGAATGGAGGAAAGACGAATCTGGATCTTAATTATCCAGAAAGACTGACTGTAACCGTTTCCATACGCGGAAACAGAAACCAATCGGGAAACTGGCTGAATATTCCAAACCGCGAGGGACCGTGTAACGTAGTTTAGCCCTTTTGGAAAGGAGGCGAGCAATTGTCCCAAACCCGGCGACGTGTTCTGTCGTTACAAGGGACCACAGAACAAGAGCGCAAGAAATTTGAGCTCCTAAGAACTGAACATTTTGAATTTATATCAGTTGTCCGATAAAGCCTACACTTGGAGTATCTTTATGGATTGTATTCTGTGATTTAACGGGATACAAAAGCTTTGCGTCTCTGTGGAGCGCTGCCTCGCGCACCCCTCTCGGTGATGAATGACTGTATTCACACGCGCAGCGGGGCTTCCAGCAAAGAACAGATGCAGAAACCGAGAATGGATGCGGCTCATGGCTTTTGTATAGCCTGGATGATTTTCAGTTGAATAAATTTATATTGTATATGAAGAGGAATCAAGTTACAAACCTTTCCTTCCTGAATGATGTATTTGGAGAAGAAACTGAATTAGGATACATCTCCGCTGCCTGATTTGAGTCACTGTTTAGGGTTTTCTTTGTGTCGAGATTTTTAGGCTACGATTCACGTTCACCCATTTGGGTATCACATTTTGAAAAGAAAGGTAAGCTTTCTGAACAGCTTGGAGTCTTTTTATTTATTTCTTCTAAAATAGTTTTCCTTTCTCCGTGGCAGGTTTGTCATTCACAGCCTCTCTATTCAAAGCACTCTGGGACCGTTCATTTCCCCGTTCATTTCCTTCGATTGCTGGCCGATTGTTTATCATTAATGAATAGGTGGCATTGATGGTTAGGATATTTGGTCAATTTATTAGAAAATGTAATTGAACATTATCCGTTGACATTGGCGCAGTATCTGTAAACCATTATGGCTTGATGATAGCCACTTGCAGTTTAGTCCGATAAATTAAACTCCGATTTGAATCCATTGAGTTTGAGTTTGCATGTCTCTAGGCAACAACATGAAGTATCTCACTTGTCACCCAAATTGCACTTTTACGCATGTGTGCCATATATAGCACAGGTATAAAACTGGCTAATAACAGTTTGTTGATGAATGTGAGCATTCTGACGGTTTTTCGTCCAGACTATAAACAAATCCCCTAAAATCTGTATTGGCAACCCACATATCCGTGCTGCTGCATGGGCGTGAGACGTTTTACATTGTTTCAAGTCGGTTCGCACAAACACACCTTCACCGACAAACGTAGCAAATATTTTGCGGGAAAAAGGCTATTCTGACCCATTTTTAAACATATATCTGCGCGTTTGAGTTGCATGCGTCTCATTGTTGGAATGAGACCGGTTCGTAATGGATAGGCCCCATGAAGCCTGTGGCTCGATTAGTTGAGTTACACTGGGCTGAGGCGCCGCCACGCTCTAGCGCCTTGCTGCGCCTCCGAGGCTTTCATCGAGGCCTGTGGAAGGGAGGAGAGCCCCCGGCATTTCGATAGCAGTGCTACTAGGGGCTATAACTTTTACAGCCTATTATGAAGTCGCAGGTGCCTTTTGAGGTTCCAGATGGAATACCCAGAACATTTGTGTGTTGCCTAAATTGGAGTCCTACAGTTAAATGGTTGCAGTGGACTGCAATGGAATTAAAGGAACACACATTTATTCTACCACACACACTCGTCCCACAAACTAGAGGTTAACAGTGCTTTTCGCAGTATTCACTCCCCTTGACTTGCGATGCAGCCTGAATTCAACAATTTACTACATCTTTTTTTCTCACCCATCTAACACATTGACTAAGTGAAAACATATTTTTAGAATGTTTTGCAAATGTATTGCAAATTAAATATGTAATTTACATAAGCATTCAAACCCCTGAGTCAATACATGTTAGAATCACATTTGTCAGCTTTTGCAGTGGTGAGAAAGTCTCCTCAAGAGCTTTCCACACCTGGATTTTGCAACATTTGTACAGTCTGAAAAAATTATTCAAGCTCTGTCAAATTGGTTGTTGATCATTTGGTTGTTGATCATTGCCAAACAGCCATTTTAAAGTCTTGCCATACATTTTCAAGCCAATTTAAGTCAGAACTATAAACGGGCCACTCGGGAACATTCAATGTCGGCTAGGTAAGCAACTCCAATGGATATTTGGCCATGTGTTTTAGGTTATTGTCCTGCTGAAAGGGGAATTTGTCTCCGAAAGTCTGTTGGAAAGCAGACTGATCCAGGTTTTCCTCTAGGATTTTGCTACGGTCTATTCCGTTTCTTTTTATCCTGAAAACACTCCCAGGTTCTTGCAGATGACAAACATACCCATAACATGATGCAGCCATCACCATGCTTGAAAATATGAAGAGTGGTACTCATTGATGTGTTGTGTTGGATTTGCACAAACATAACACTTTGTTGTGAGGACAAAAAAATGTATGGAGTAAAAAGTACATTTTCTTTAAGAATGTAGTAAAGTAAAAGTTGTCAAAAGTATAAATGGTAAAGTACAGATATCCCAAAAAACTAAAGTACTAAATTATTTTTACTTACGTACTTTACACCACTGCCTGGTTCAGTTTATCAACCAGCTAATTATTAGAATCAGGTGTGCTAGATTAGGGATGGAGAGAGAATCTACGGGGCTGTTGCTCTCCCCGTGTCTCGGGTTAACTGGTAGAGAAGAAATGGAGAATAATAGGTCATTTAATATCCCCACTAAGCTATACAACACACACTCATGACCACACCTCCACACATCAACCACAATAGTGCCCTGCTGCTTGTGAAACAATGCCAGCTACTGTAATTACTGTGTATGTGTGTGAGAGAGGACAGATTTGAAAAAGGCTTATTTGCCTTTTGCAAAACCGAGTTGGATAAGTCATTGAATAAACCAAGCTGAAGGGAGTCAAACTACTTTTAGCAGTGATTCACAAAGAAAATAAAGTCAAGAAAGAAGACAGTTTGGCTTTTGGGAGAGGATGGTGGGAGAGCGGTGCAGAGGCAAGAGACGTCGTCCACTGTCAGCTCGGACTATCGTCTTAACATGACTTCTTACCACATCTATGGTCCAGTACAGAGGGTGAACTCCGATTGAACCCACACTGTAAACCCCAATGTGATACCATTACTCAAAACTTTTGAGGAAACCCATTTCACTTCATATATCTGAGTACAGCTACTTCATTTTTTTTTAGTAATCAATACTCAAACTGATTTGTTAGTGATAGAGACATGGATGTTGAATGTATTTATTTTCAGTTCTGTGCCCTTCACAAAGTGAGGTCCTAGGGGAATGTTATCTTTATAATTAAACTCTTTATGACAATACATTACATATCTTGTACGGCCTTATTTTGAAGCCTAGCTTTACCCTAATACAGTGGCCTGAAACTCATGGTTTACAGGCCACATCAGCCCTGCAAGTAGGGTTGCAAAATTCCTGTAATTTAACCAAAATTCCCAGATTTGTGGAAAACCTTTGAAAATGTACCCATATTTTGCAACCTTATCTGCAAGTTGCATTATGTGGACTTGCCAAGTGATGTGTAATTCCTAGTGGAATCCAGCCAGAGTTAAGATTTCCAGCAATTTACATTTTTATTCACCCGTAACCTGCATTCATAATGTCTGCCAGCGTTAGGAACAAACGGTGTGAGGAGAATACCTAAGCCATTTTAAACTGGAATGACCATTTCACTAAGTGGTGCTAAAAATCGAACTAAATGATTGGATTTGTTTATAAACATTTATTTATCTTTTGTGTAGCATACAATTAATCACCCAATGTACATGGAAAAACACGTATTATAAACAGTTCCAAAAAATCTACCTGCAGTAGAGCATCCTGGGGGTAAAAATGATTTGTTATAGTAACTTTTTAAAAAATAGAGTTGATGTGACTTCTCATTTAGTTTTGAGTCAGTACCACAACCATTTTAAGTAATAATGACTTTTCATTATCAGAAGTATTTGAGTTAAAAATGCCTTAGGTTTTCATCAGCAATGATGATCTTTGCCAATAGTTTTAACTTGGTCAGTGCTATAGAGGATACTTGGGACATCCTTAACCCTAACCATAATCCTTACCTTAACCAATTTAAATGGCGTAGGAACGTCCCAAGGATTGCGGCTAGCACAGACTGTTTTAACTTGAGTTTTAAAGGAGGATAGCCGACATTGCTATTAGCTTACTCTCTCTAACACAGTTAATAACCAAAAAGTAGTTAACTTCTTGACATCATTACCTCTCCTGTTTTCTATATAGCTGTCCTGATGAATTTGCTGAGACCTTTACTTCCGTGAGCTACTCAGGCTCTCTCAAAAGAGGCCTATTCCCCAGTAAATGTTAAATGGCAATATATATTTTTTTCTGTCGGTTTCATTCTTATTCAGCTATTTCATTCATTGTTAAGGCACCTGGGCAAACAGTTGGTGTTTCTGCAAACGTCCTCATTTTGTTGTCATCGTTCTTTAAATGATTTAGCCTTCTCGGCCTCTAGAAGCCATGTATAGAATTCTAGCTAATGTCATTGGCATTTGTATGAATAGAGTGTGTGTGTCTTAACCAAGAAGCTCCTGTCTTATTCTCACATGAAACCTATTGTGAGGGCCCAAAAAGGGTTGAGGAGTGAATTGGAGCGAGAGACGAGGGAGAGTGACAGAAATAGTTTTTCATTCACTACACATTATCACATTAAGAATCAATGCCTCTCTCATTGGAGGTAGCAGTGCTAGTCCAGCTGAAATTGCATTGGGTTCTTTGCAACATATTACCTGATGTAAACACGTACTGGCAAAATCAGGATGGAGTAGTTCAGAACCCGAATGTCTTTCTAGACACAAGTGGGAGAGAAGGTGGGGAGTTGGTCAGGCCACCATGGTAACACCCCCCAATCCCCTCTCACCCATCGCCTCTTATTCATCCCCATAGTAATAGCCAAGCTCTGTTGCCCTGGAGACCACAGGGCATGGCATGGAATGCAGTGCGCGTGTGTGTGTGTGTGTGTGTGTGTGTGTGTGTGTGTGTGTGTGTGTGTGTGTGCGAGTACAATCGGGAATATGAAAAGGCAGTGGCAAGCTCCTGTCAACTTGGTGAAATGCATTTTGTTGCTGGAAAATACACACCATTTAACATCTGAACTTACGTATGAGGAGTGAAATTGAGCTTCTACCCCAGGAGAGTATAAACGAGGTTAATAACCTCTGAAGTTATACCACAACTTCATTGTGAGGCTTCTTCAGCTGCTATAACCCATCTCCCAAATATGGAAAATCCTTCCGTTTAATGTGTTTGTGTCTTGTGAGAGCAACCTAAAATGGGCTGCAAAATAATCCTCATTTATCCAATGAAAGCAAACTGCCAACTCACTGAGTTCCTTCATATCCCAGACAGAGTGACGAGGCAATGCAAGCAAATTAAAATAAGAGTTTTTTTCCCACATTGCTGTTTAGAGTCTTATATAAAAGCTATCCCTTTGAGCTCTTCTTTTTTCCACAACCTGCCCTTTAGTCCTGTTGTGACCGCTTGTCTGTCTGATACAGTATTACCATGTAATTAGTCCTGACGGACATGTTAATAACATATTAATAAACAGTTTTCTATCTCCTCATTCGCTCACCACCCCTCTCCCCCTTCCGTCAGGTCTGTCCCCCCCCCTCTCCTCCGGCCTCCAAGATAGATTCCTTCAGGAGTAAGGTTGAGCTCCTCCGCCTGCCTCTGGCCCTCTCATCCAAGTCCATCAGCCACCGCAAGAGTCAGCTGGGCGGAGCCGGGCAGCACGGCACGGGGGAGGAGGTGCCCACAGGGGCAAACCCCGCCCACCGGCCTCTGACATGGACAACGAGTCGCAGTACTCGGGCTACTCCTACAAGTCCTCACACTCCCGCAACTCTAGGAAGCACAGGTGGGTAACACGTGTACGACATAGATACTTATACTGTACATGTACTCACACTCACTCTCTTGTTTCTACACTCTCACTTGCGTGAACATGCATGTCAGGGAAGCTGTGTATAACTTTGTTGACCTGGTTTGGTAAACCTCCCCCAAAAATAGAAAACCATGACAGTTACGGTTAACCCTTTTTGTTTCTGTCTCTGTGTGTGATGTTCAGGGATAGGCGTGACAGGCACCGCTCCAAGAGCAGAGACGGCAGTAGTCGTGGAGACAAGTCGGTCACCATCCATGCCCCTGGAGAGCCTCTACTGGACACCGAGTCCACCCGCGGAGACGATCGGGTCAGAGTTCACTTCTTTCCTACAGTACATCTCCCCTCACTTCCACACCCTGATCTTTGATTGGGGGTCAATACCTGGCTTTAGTTTCTCTCTGTCTACTCTGTCTCTTATCACTCATCCTCTTGTCTTCTCCCATTTGTTCAGGTAATATTGCCTCTTCCCTATCACACCTCCCAACATATGCTCAAAGAAATCTCTCCCCCCCTCTCTCCCTACTCCAGGATGATAACTGGGGTGAGACGACCACCGTGCAGACTGGAACGTCAGAACACAGCGTCTCCAACGAGGACCTGACGCGCGTCTCCAAGGAGCTCGAGGAGTCCTCCCCGCTGGAATGCCGGCGTTTCTTGGGCCCAGGATTGGGCGCCGTCCTTGGCCTCTTCGCCCTGGTCACCCCCCTGGCTTTCCTGGCTCTGCCGCAGCTACTGTGGCGCGAGGCCCTGGAGCCCTGCGGCACGCCCTGCGAGGGTCTCTACGTCTCCCTGGCCTTTAAGCTCCTGGTCCTCCTCATCTCCACCTGGGCTCTGTTCCTGCGCCCGCCGCGCGCTACCTTGCCTCGCTTCTACGTCTTCCGCTGCCTGCTGCTGGCGCTCGTCTTCCTGTTCGTGGCGTCCTACTGGCTGTTCTACGGCGTGCGCGTGCTGGAGCCCCGGGAGAGGGACTACAGGGGCATTGTGGGGTACGCGGCGTCGCTGGTGGACGCGCTGCTCTTCATCCAGTACCTGGCCCTGGTGCTGCTGGAGGTCAGACACCTGCAGCCTGCTTTCTGCCTCAAGGTGGTGCGCACCACAGACGGGGAAAGTCGCTTCTACAACGTGGGACATCTCAGGTGGGTCTTGGAGACGTGTGGTTGTGTTTTGAGGTGTTTTGTGTTTGTCGTTTACATGCTGTTTTGTATAGAGATTGGGGAGTGGGTTTCTATTGTGTGGGCTTCTGTGTAAAGGTTGTTTAGTTTGTTTGCATTTTTAGTAACCTAGTACTCTGATTTCAGAGACTTATGATATCATTGTGGTTGGCCTGCAAATCTGTCAGTCGGAGATTAACCGAAACCCGCTTTACCTCATCAGTCAGTTTGTTTGGGCTATTTGCATACAAATCTCTTCGTTTCTTTGTTTGAATCCCCATTAGCTTTTGCAGAGGCAGCTGCTACTCTTCCTGGGATCCACACAAGACACAAAACATGACAAGTAACACAACACTGGTACACTGATAGACAAGGACACTCACCCAAATGTAAAATACAAAGATATACAGCAAAACATAATAATAATAATAATATGAAGAAAAAAAAGAATGTGTGTGTCTGTGTATGTTTATTCCCCCTCAAAATGTTTTGGTTGCACCAGGCTATTTAGATGGCAGTCATGCGTATGATCAAATGGGAGCGGTTGTGCCTGCTCCGCTAGTCATCTGGTTCCCACCTTAGTGTGTTTGAAGCTGCAAGGCCTGGAGTGCAACCTTACCCCACCCAGCTGATCATCTAAAATAGCTGCAGGACCACCTCGGGTTAAGTGCCTTGCTCAAGGGCACATCGCCAGAGTTAAGATGCTGCCAAAGGGATAATGATGATGATGCTGCTACTGATGATGATTAGGACATATTCCATAGTAATGACATAGATTAATAAGGGTTCGTACCTCCCTTGTTGTTCTCCAGTATTCAGAGGGCAGCAGTGTGGGTGCTGGACCGGTACTACAGTGATTTCCCAGTCTACAACCCTGCCCTCCTCAACCTGCCCAAGTCCATCCTCTCTAAGAAGAGTTCTGGCTTCAAAGTCTACACTCTGGGTGAAGGTAAGTCTCGAATGTTATCCTTTCCGTCTCTCATCGTCTCGCCCCTCTTTTCCCTCAGTCATTTTCTCACCTCTTCACCTCTGTCTTCTATGTGTTCTCTTTTTTGCAAAGAAATTGTAACATTAGATGTTTGTTGATCCTTTTTCTTTATTGTGGTTTTTCTTCCAGAGAACAACACTAACAACTCTACGGGTCAGTCCAGAGCGATGATCGCTGCGGCCGCCCGCAGGAGAGACAACTCCCACAACGAGTATTACTACGAGGAGGCAGAGATGGACCGCAGGGTCCGCAAGCGCAAGGCCAGGTGAGGAGGGGAGACACGCTGGGCTGGGTAGATCGTCAAAGAAAGAACATTTCAATCCATTTGTTGTAGAAAAACTGCTTTTGTGAAAAGTGCATTTTTTTGTCATTTGGTGAGTTAAACAGTTCAAGGGAACATCACAGATTTTTCAAACCCCAGGTATAGAAAGGCTGCCGTTAAAAAAAAAGAATAGTAGATTTAAATATATATATTTTTGAATTTTTCCTTTTTCTTTTTTTACATTTACAATACAAAAACAAACGTATACATACGAACACCAACTTACAGACGCATCCAAACAATGGCTACATCTCATCCGCCTAGACCTGCCTGCTCATATACCCATCCCTAGTTCCTGCATTATTGTTTGCCACATGGCCTTAAATGGTACCAATTTGTTTTTCTCCGTCGCCTGTGCTATTTCAATAAGGCTGACGTTATTTTAGCTCCTCTCGGTTTAGCGCTTGCAATACAAATGCTAGCCTGAAATAACACCTGCGTACTCATTACGCGTGCCCTTTTCTCCTCCCAGGCTGGTGGTGGCGGTAGAGGAAGCCTTCACCCACATCAAGCGTCTCCAGGATGACGAGCCAGCCGCGTCGTCCCCCAAACACCCCCGTGAGGTGATGGACCCCCGGGAGGCAGCTCAGGCCATCTTCGCCCCCATGGCCCGGGCCATGCAGAAGTACCTGAGGACCACGCGCCAGCAGCCCTATCACAGCATGGAGAGCATTATCAACCACCTGCAGTTCTGTATCACGCACAACATGACCCCCAAGGTGAGCCTCCATTCCCTTAACATGATCACTACGCCCTCACAACGTGATCACTATGCGCTCACAACGTGACCCCTACACCCTCACAACATGACCCCTACACCCTCACAACATGACTCCAACGCCCCCACAACATGACCCCTAAGATGCCCAACAGACAGTAAGATGTACACTCTTGATGTGACACCTATACCCTTTACATATGACCACTACGCTCTTAAATAGGACCCGTATACCCCAAATAACCGCCCATATAAGACACTATTCTTGACCGTAAAGGGATTGATATAAGCATGTTTCCCCTGAGGAATAATATCTAGCCTACTTTACATTCCACGGAGAGAAATTGCACACTACAAACACTTAACTCCTAGCGGTTGCCCCACTATCGATATGACGTCCCACCCTGGCTGGCTGTCTATCTGCTTCTCCTCTGTGTGTTTCTCTCAGGCCTTCCTGGAGCGCTACCTTTCTCCAGGCCCCACGCTGCAGTACCAGCGGGAGAACGGTATGGGTCGCCAGTGGACCCTAGTGAGCGAGGAGCCGGTGACATCAGCCCTGAGTCGGGGTCTCGTCTTCTCCCTGCGACGTCTCGACTTCTCCCTGGTTGTCACGGTGACGCCCCTCCCCTTCCTCCACCTGGGGGAGGAGTTTATCGACCCCAAGAGCCACAAGTTTGTCATGAGGCTGCAGTCGGAAACCTCTGTGTAGAGAGGGAGAGAAAGTAGTGGATAAGGGGGGGGGTGCGAGAGAGGAAGAGGGAACCTATGCTACAACTTTCCTCAAAGCCCATCTCTCTCAGTGTTGACCTCCGTGTGAAAAAGGGAGAGAAGACGGCTATCTGTCTCTTTTTTTGCACAAAGCAGTGGAAATGTGGCGTCTGCTACCAAGGGCTGGAGGAGAGACCTCTGTGGCTATCCCGTTTTATTAACTGTGTGTGAATGTCTTTGTGTGTGTTACTGTGTTAGTCATTGGGACTTGTATGTTTCTCATTCCTTGACAGTAACTGGACCGCATTATTTGAAGTTGACATTACTACATTACTAACCAATGAACTGATAAAATATTAAAGATAAATGTGAATAGGAAGACTTGATAAAAAAAAAAAAAAAAGAACTAGAAAAGTTGTGCTTGCAAAAGTTGCAAATTAGCTACGACGTCAACCAATCAGGTGATTGGAATCACTGAATCGACAAATAAACTGACTGCTTCCTGACAGTGGAACCATTTTCATTGGACAAAATCTGACCCTGGTCCAAAGGAAGTGGGTTGTTCTAGGGACAGCTGATGAATGTTTAGTTGAAACACTGACCAGCTGATTTTCATAAGAAATGAAACGTTTAGGATATTTTTTGTTACGTTAATTAATGGATGTTATGTTGGGGACTTTTGATGTGTATTCCAGTCTTGGTTTTATAATGAAGAAGACAGAACAGATACAAAAAACAGACTGAACCTATTGTCGTCATGATATGAGAGGTTATTTTTGTTTTTCGTGCCAAATAAAAGTCCATATCAGATATAGGGCTGAGTCCCAATAATATCTCATTTCTCCTGAATTGTGGACTCGTTTACTACTTCCCATCAAAAGCATTGCCTTGGTGGAGGCCAGGGCTAGTGGGAGTTTCCACCATATTACTTATACCAGTCATCAAGTCAGTGAAGAAGTCATTTTTTGGAAGAAAGAGAGACACATCCATAGTCATGTGTACAACATGACCACTGTACTGTTCTGAACATTTGACCATGCCTAAACACACAAACCAACACATCTGTTTTTATTAACCTGTACTTGAGTGCAGTTTAAGATATGATTTGTTCGATTCAAGGCTCTGAGGTGAATATCATCAACAGTCCTTATGGGTCCAGCACAAACAACGATTCTTGGGCTCTTTGGCAGCTTAGAGCTGCTGTCGTCTGTCTCCTATTGTTGTATATAAATGGTTTTATCTTTTTATATGTGTACCATATGTTCGAGACAATGGTAGCTTTTTTCCCCCTTTTTTTCTACATAAGAACTGCATTTTATTTGATATTTTTTTAGTATCACTTCATGTTGTAAATACATTTGTAGATTGCAGTTATGATGTGACTGTTTTTCATATTTCATAATTTTAGGACTAAATTGTTACGGCCTTTTAAATAAATTATCTCTCGTGATATGATGCTATGTGCCCCTCCCACCCCTGTCTCTCTGTCTCATATTTAAATTTATAGTAGTATTGGAACGACAATTTATATTAATAGTTTTGTCAGAGAATTCATGCTGAATGTAGAATTCAAAGGAATAGTGTGGAATAACCTTTTATACTTGTGACTTTGACAAACTGTTTTTTGACAAGTATGTTAACGAAGCGGAAGCCTAACCACAAACAATACAGGATGTAGCCTCTGCATCACACTTGTCACTAGAAGTATCCATTTTGAATGTCACATTTTAAAATGGCATGTGTTGTTCTCGCTCTTCTTACAATCTTACCAGGTAGGCTGCTTACTTTTAAATGTTTCTTGATTTCATTGAGGGTCTCTATAAAAGTCTGTCATTGTTAATACTTTGAAGTAATGAGTGATGAGAGGGGCAGGGTTGAGGTCAATTCTGTTTCAATCAAGTAAGTCAATTGAAATTACATTACAAGACTAAAGGAAATTCTCATTGAAAATGCACAGTTGAAGTCGGAAGTTTAAAAAAAAATGTCTTGTTATCAAACTATAGTGTTGGCAAGTCGGTTAGCACATCTACTTTGTGCATGACACAAGTAATTTTTCCAACAATTGTTTACAGACAGATTATTTCACTTATAATTCACTGTATCACAATTTCAGTGGGTCAGAAGTTTACTTACACTAAGTTGATTGTGCCTTTTAAACAGCTTGGAAAATTCCAGAAAATGATGTCATGGCTTTAGAAGCTTCTGATAGGCTAATTGACATCATTTCAGTCAGTGCTTCTTTGCTTGACATCATGGGAAAATCAGAAGAAATCCTCCAAGACCTCAGAAAAAAAATTGTAGACCTCCACAATTATGGTTCATCCTTGGGAGCAATTTCCAAACGCCTGATGGTACTACGTGCATCTATACAAACAATAGTATGCGAGTATAAACACCATGTGATCACACAGCCGTCTTACCGCTCAGGAAGGAGATGCGTTCTCTCTCCTAGAGATGAACGTACTTTGGTGCAAAAAGTGCAAATCAATCCCAGAACAACAGCAAAGGACCTTGTGAAGATGCTGCCTGAAAAAGGTACAAAAGTGTCTGTATCCACAGTAAAACGAGTCCTATATCGACATAACCTGAAAGGCCGCTCAGCAAGGAAGAAGCCACTGCTCCAAAACCGCCATCAAAAAGCCAGACGATGGTTTGTAACTGCACATGGGGACAAAGATCATAAGATTTGGAGAAATGTCCTCTGGTCTGATGAAACAAAAATAGAACTGTTTGGCCATCATGACCATTGTTATGTTTGGAAGAAAAAGGGGGAGGCTTGCAAGCCGAAGAACACCATCCCAACTGAAGCACGGGGGTGGCAGCATCATGTGGTGGGGGTGCTTTGCTGCAGGAGCGACTGGTGCACTTCACAAAATATATGGCATCATGAGGGAGTAAAATTATGTGGATATATTGAAGCAACATCTCAAGACATCAGTCAGGAAGTTAAAGCTTGGTCGCAAATGGGTCTTCCAAATGGACAATGACCCCAACCATATTTCCAAAGATGTGGCATAAGGACAACAAAGTCAAGGTATTGGAGTGGCCATCACAAAGCCCTGACCTCAATCCTATTGAAGGTTTGTAGGCAGAACTGAAAAAGTGTGTGCGAGGAAAGAGGCCTACAAACCTGACTCAGTTACACCAGCTTTGTCAGGAGGAATGGGCCAAAATTCACCCAACTTATTGTGGGAATCTTGTGGAAGGCTACCTAAAACGTTTGACCCAAGTTAAACAATTTAATTGCAATGCTACCAAAAACAAATTGAGTGTATGTAAACTTCTGACCCACTGAGAATGTGATGAAAGAAATAAAAGCTGAAATAAATTAGTCTCTCTAATATTATTCTGACATTTCACGTTCTTAAAATAAAGTGGTGATCCTAACTGACATAAGGCAGGACATTTTTACTAGGATTAAATGTCAGAAATTGTGAAAAACTGAGTTTAAATATATTTGGCTAAGGTGTATGTAAACATCTGACTTCAACTGTATGTAAATTGTCCATTCTTGAATTAAATCATCTGAATAAAATGGGACTGACCCCAAACCCTGATAAAGGCACTTGCTATGATGTCACCTTTATCGATGAGCTTTTTGAACTTTAATGGTGTACTGAAGATCAAGGTATATGTAACCTTTCATCAGTCCATATCACATCTCGTATGAAGTAGTTTAGGCTAATTTGACCACTTTTGATACAATTTGTTTAAGGTTAAGATTTCAAACCTCCATTGATACGTATTGCCTACGTCTTGATCCATGACCGAAATAGAAAACAGAAACAAAGAAAATTCTAAATTGTCCTAAATTATATACTATCTCATTTAAATGACAGTTATCACAAAACCAGTTATTTATTTAAACTGAATAATAATTTATGTTTATACTCAGAATATTGAAGCAATTGATGATGATAATGATGATGATCTCTGTTATTACCATAAGGATACCCTATTTGAATTATGTTATATCTAATTCTGTGTATATTACTATACATGATACCATCAGGACAATCATTCCATTCCATTATGTTTCAGTGGTGATGGGAGATACCACTGGTTACCTCGGAGAATCGGTCACCTTGTCTTCTGGAGCCAACTCATCCTGGATCTTGAGCAAGATAGAGTGGTCTATATTCAGCAACAACACCTGGATTGCAACGTACAGGAAAGAACCACACATTCTCAAAACAGACCGTATCTGGCAGTTTCAGGGTCGTCTAAGACTCAACATCTCGTCCGGGGACTTAGAGATAAGAGATGTGAGGATAGGGGATGCCCTGGTTTACTCTGTTCTCCTTAAAGACTATACGGGAGAGCAGCATAAGGTACTTGTCCAGCTCACTGTGACAGGTAAGGTTCTCAATCACAACAATGTACCTGTATTAAAGGTGCACTCTAGGATTTCCATCAGATTTGCCGGCGCAAGTGAGCCCAGAACCCAAGGGTCCCAAAATGGCAATTGAATGCAAGCTTCAGCCCCCCAAAAAATGCATTGTTAAACATTTCTAGTCTGTCTATCTATGGGTAGCAGGGTATACGTGTTATGCTCGACTCACTCAGTTTTCCACCACAAAACACCAGAAAAAGGCCAAAAAAGAGTAGAACCAGCTCGCCTGCTTTTACATTATGATTTCAATATTAGATGTTCAATGTTTCTTTTGAAAAAATATGAATAGTTTCACAATATTAAAACAAGAGTCCAGTTCACGTAACAGGGTTGACCTTAACATGAGGGACAGGCGTTTCATGTGATAAGATGAATCACTAATCATATGAAATAAATAATAATCTTCAGAAATTAATTTGTGAAAGCAACAAAATAACTAGGGCTTTACAATGATGGTGAACACTTTTGGGGTTGGGGTTAGTTATGTTGTGATCTATCTAGAAATCAGAGTAGGTGCGGACAGGAGGGACATGTCAAAATGCAGAATTTTGGCACTTTCTCACAGATTTATTGTATTTTCTATGAGCTCTTGTTCTTATAACAGGCTTTTAAAACGGAATATTTGAGCACAATTTCTAATTAAAATATCAAAGGGATGCAAAAGGTACTCATTTGGTGGAACAACTCTACTGTATTCATATTGTATTCCCAGTTTTGTTTCTGGAAAATGTGTTTTCTATTCATGAGAGCTTCCTGTATTTCCATTCAAATGTCCAGAGCGTCTCAGCAAGCCCAGCGTCCGTAAGGTCTTCAGCATGTTGAAGGACAGCCATTGTGTGATGGCTCTTCAGTGCTCCTCTTCAGTGAAGGACACCCACCTCTCCTGGGAACCAGAAGCTGCGTTTGAGGATTCCTTCTGGAAGGGGAATCCCAACACCAACGTCTCTGTCATCTGGACGTCTTACAGCCCCAATAGAAATGCCACCTTCATCTGTACTGCCAGCAATGGGCTCTCTAAAGCCTCCAGGGTTGTGACGGAGAGATGCCAAGGTACGGTCACTTCTAGGGCCAGGATTCTTTCCCGGAACACATGATCTGACCAGAAAAACAGTGGTGATTTCATCATTCTATGGGCAGGGAGTTCTTACGCTGGTCAAGCTTGCTGTTGTGTTTGAGAACGGTGTTTGTCTCACAGTGAGGTCCCAAAGCATTTGGACAATGACACATTTAGGTTGTTTCAGATTATATTTTGTGTCCAATAGAAATGAATGGTAAATAATGTATTGTATCATTTTGGAGTCACTTTTATTGTAAAAAATAAAAAGTAGTGGGTGTGGTCAATGGCACAGTTTTAGAGGCTCTCCTCATGGCCGCATATACAAAAGTTTTCCATTTTATAGCTGATTTCCTGCAATTATACACATTTTGCCATGGCTTACGCCGTGTCCTAATGCTATCTGAGTGACTTAAACATTATAACAAAATCAATGGGTGCCCCATGCCATGACATTTTTGGAATTTCAGATTTTAATATTTTTTTTATTTTGGTGATAGTTCTCAAAGATTATGTTATTTAAAAACATTTTGCCCCATTATCTTTTCTACAGACTTCATACCCGGTTTGAGTCGTTTAAGTTTACACTGAAAAAGCTTGATGTAGTCATTGCATGCTAGGAATATGGGTCCAAATACTAATCTTTTGACTACTTTACAACATAAAATTGTCACTTTCAAAATTTTTGGGACCTGACTGTATTTCTATTCTCTCCCTGTCTCCTCAGAGCCCGACGTGGTGGGAGAGACCCGCTTCCCTGGAATTGTTTTTCTAATGTTGCTCTTAGGAATTGTGTTTGGATGTGTTTTAACATATATTTGTTTTAAAGTTGAGTTAAAAATGTTCCCCGTACCAACTTTGTAAACTTTGTTTTCTTGTGCATGATACCTTTGCTTAAAATTGATGTAAAAAATAAAATCCGCTGCAGCTGATTTGCTTGGTCCTTTCTTGCTGCAGCTTTCTGCGGAGTAATTGACACAGGTTTTTTAACTGTCAATTATCTTGGATGTTATCCCCAGGGTTTGGAAGGCGGCCATGTTCTCCCTCTCGACAGTGGTGGTGAGATACCAAACCCGGTCTTGGGGATGGCTATCTCTGGAGATCCCTTCGATCTCCAATGAGTTAGGTAAATCTGATTTTAGTTATCTTGAACTTTACTTGTGGAAAGATCTCCAAGGCTTTCTAAAGTTGGATGAATTGGGGCCTCTAGGTCAATTCAAAAGGCTAAGTGAGGACCTTTATAATGAAGAATGTATTTGTTTTCTATGACTGTGTTTAGCTTTTTGTATATTGATGTGTGCACTATGTATATTGATGTGCTTATGAACTGTATATTGATGTGTATACAGGGTTTAATAGACCTTGGTCTTAGCATGACTCCCTGTTCAAATAAAGCTGAATTATTATTTATATTTTTTGGTAATCAACAATTAAAGGTATTAGGATTGCTGCCATTCCAATATAGTATTGCTTACACCAGACTCTACTAAATATATTTATAACTAACCCAATATAGTTCATCTGTGCCATTTACAGTGGGAGCAAATTAAGCATAGTGGGCAGAAAAAGCAAGAAGGTGAGCAAAGCACGAGCTAGCGAGATCCTACTGGCGCGTTGTCGCATGTACAGTGCATTCAGGAAGTATTCAGACCCCTTAACCTATTCCACATTTTGTTACGTTACAGCCTTATTCTAAAATCCTCATCAATCGAAACACAATACCCCATAATGACAAAGAAAAAACAGATGAAAAGAAAAAAAAATGTATTCAAAACAAAAACTGAAATATCACATTTGTATAAGTATTCAGACCCTTTACTCAATACTTTGTTGAAGCACATTTGGCCACGATTACAGCCTTGAATCCTCTTGCGTATGACGCTACAAGCCTGGCCCACCTGTATTTGGGGAGTTTGGCACACCTGTATTTGGGGAGTTTCTCCCATTTTTCTCTGTAGATCCTCTCAAGCTCTGTCAGGTTGGATGGGGAGCATTGCTGTACAGCTTTTTTCATGTCTCTCCAGAGATGTTTGTTCAAGTCCGGGGTCTGACTGGGCCACTCAAGGACATTCAGAGACTTGTCCCAAAGCCACTCCTGCGTTGTCTTGTCTGTGTGCTTCGGGTCATTGTCCTGTTGGAAGGTGAACCTTCGCCCCAGTCTGAGGTCCTGAGAGCTCTGGGGCAGGTTTTCATAAAGGATCTCTCGGTACTTTGGTCCGTTCATCTTTCCCTTGATCCTGACTAGTCTCCCAGTCCTGTCGCTGAAAAATATCCTCACAGCATGATGCTGCTACCACCATGCTTCACCATAGGGAGGTGCAAGTTTTCCTCCAGATGTGACACTTGGCATTCAGGCAAAAGAGTTCAATCTTGGTTTCATCAGACCAGAGAATATTGCCATAATTGGTAACAATATAAAGATATTGAAGCACATTTGATTACTACGCTAGTTGTTCTTGAATAAGAACATTTTGTGTAGGGTTCCCATAGTTAATCCAGTAAAAGTACTTTCTGTAGTACCTCTTTCATACCTTATGCTGCCTGTCACCCAGTCATTTGTGATGCAGACTTATCACTTTATCTAAGATACTAAATGTCTTATATGCCTATCATGTACTTCATCAAACAATACAACTTCATCAAACAAGTTATGTCAGCCTAAATCTCTTCAAAATAAAAGGTTATATCTATCTATCTCCTCTACGATCGACAAAAGGAAAATATTGAATAATGAAAAAGTAGGCAACAAAAAAATTCTGCAATGTGCAGGTCATGATGAAATTCAACAGTAACATCTTAATGATCATTAGGTGGGTGCTTACATTAAAAGTGTGTATTATACAAATGTTATTTTTTTATTTTTTTGCATATCCCACTCACCCTGGCCAAGGATCAGCCATTATTGACAGTGACCCTGGAGTAATTAGGGTTAAGTGCCTTGCTGAAGGGCACATCGACAAATCCTTCACTTAGTCATTTGGGGATTCAAGCCTTGCGCTCTGTTTCTCCGGTTAGCCTACATAGTCCAGTGCGGGCTATTTCTCCTCACAGCACTGGCAGGGCAACCGAGAGTATTCAACCAGGTAAGGTTGGGCAGGCTCGGTGCTCAAGAGCTCCAGTGCGCCTGCACGGTCCGGTCTATCCAGAACCACCTCCACACCCCAGCCCTCTAGTAGCAGCTCCCCGCACTAGGCTTCCTGTGCGTGTCCTCAGCCAAATATCACCAGTGTCAGCACCACGCATCAGGCCTACAGTGCGCCTCGCCTGTTCAGCGCAGCCAGCGCTTTCTCCCTCTCCTGCGCTGTCGGAGCCTCCCGTCTGTTCAGCGGTTCTAGAGCCTTCCTCCTCTACAGCGCTGCCGGAGCCTCCTGTCTGTATACAGCAGCCTGAGCTGCTAGTCTGCATGGAGTTGCCAGTCTGCATGGAGCTGCCAATCTGCAAGAAGCCGCCAGAGCTGTCAGTCAGCATGAAGCAGCCAGATCTGCCAGTCAGCCAGACTCTTCCAGATCTGCCAGTCAGCCAGACCATTCCAACTAAATATGCTTCACTGCAGCTCTGATCAAATCTGGGTAAAAGATTGAAAGGAATGTGATGCTTATTCAGTACATGTAGTTATTGCTTGCTTTTCTAAAGTCTACCAAACTTGCCAGCAGGCATGCCAGCTAAGATAGTTAGACAAGTTAACTTGACTGACAGCCTGGAATGGCTTCTAGGTAGCTAGTTATGAGGTTGGAAAATTGGGAACCTATCTGGGCAAGCCAACTTCATAAAATTGCTAGGTGGCTAGTAGTATTTCAGAGAAACAACATAACATTTTTTGGTTTTAATTCAAGAAAGTTGTTTTTAATGTATTTTTTTACAGGACAAATCTGAGGGGGTACATGCCCCTGTACCCCTATGGGCATGACACCTATGTTCTTATCAATGTCATTGGTATCTAACAGTTGACTAACCAAAACACACCAAGAAGAAAGAGTAGAGAAGAGAAAGAGCAGAGACTTCCTTTTGATAAGGGCTGCTCTTCTATACAATAATGACTGTATGTTAGTTGAAAAGGAAGTCAAATTTTATAGTTCCTATCTGAATATACCCATTTCGCTTAGCTTGAGAGTTAGACGATCAGGCGTGGCCGTGTTTGGGGTTTATCACTGTGTTGATCAGGCTGATGGTGGTGGTTTTGGTTTTTGAGCCTGTGTTTCCTAGCTGCTGCTAGTTGTGTGGTTCGAAGATGTTGCCGACGGAGATGGAAGCTTCATACAGTATGCCTGCAGAATGGTTTGCATGACTTCTGGATAATCTTGTCATTCTCAAACTTTGTTTTGACTTATGCCATGTTAATATGATATCTGATTGAGAATGTATTAGAAATACATATTTGAATGACTTCTGAGTATTTTGCATTTAAGTGGGCAGATCTAAACTCAAATGTATTTTGTAACAAGATACAGTCTGTGTGCATTTTCATCTCGGCTTCATATGCCTGCAGAAGGGTTTGCATGACTTCTGGATAATCTTGTAATTCTCAAACTCTGTAATGACTTAGTCTATGTTAATATGATATCTGAATGAGAATGACTAACACAATTATTGAGGGCCCCCTAGAAAAAAATATATATTTGGGGATCTGAAACAGTCTTTGAATGTTTGTAATTTCAAACCCTAACCAGAGCTCAATGGGAATGTTAGCTAATGTTATGGGAATGTTAGCTAATGTTATGGGAATGTTCCCGGTTTACTGGGAATGCTCTCAATCAACCATTTTCTCAGTAACGTCTTACTTGCTATGACAGTGAGACTGTATGTTGTTTATCTCCTTTAGTTGAATGCACTGTCACTCTGGATAACCAAAATGTAAATGTGTGTATATGGGAAAATGAAGAACTGCAAAGCAGCCTGGGTATTGTTATTGGCCTTGGTTTTTATGGCAGAGCTCATTAGAATAATACTCAGCATGCTTTGCAATTGTTCATTTTTACATATACATTTATATTTAGTTAATTTAGCAGATGCTTATATCACACAATAGTGCTGTCAAACTTTTGATACATATTTAAGGTGAAAGGGGGCCACAAAACTGTGAACCGCCATGAAGTAAAGGAAAATAAAAATATTTTGAAAATACAAATTACAGCTTCTGAAAGTATCTTGTTACAAAATACAGTTTGGTTCTGCCCACTTCAACACAACATACTCAGAAGTAATTCAAGTATTTATTTAAAATACAGACATACCACCCATCTGTTCATAGCTCAATAACCCAACTAAATGACCAAAACGCTGGGCCAAAAGTTAATCGACGTGTGTTCTGTCCACTATTTACCCAGGAAAACAGTTGTGAATTCAGGAATCTATCGGCAGGGACTTCTTACACTGGTTCAACTTGCTGTTGGGTTTGTGAGCAGCGTTTATTGTATTTCTGTTCTTACTCTTATGTCTCCCCTTGTGATTAGTGGAAGAGAACTGCAATGCTGGAATTGTTTTGGGAACATTCGTTTTGTGTTCTGAGGTTTTTCTATATATGTTCTCAGAAGTTAATTAAAGGGTTTACATTTTTATTTATATCATTTCACTATGTCTCTATGTTTCCATGTGTGTTTATAGCTGCTAAATCAAATGGGACTGTTATAGATGTATGTATTATGTCTGTCAGAGTCATTCATAATGTGCTTATCAAGTGCTACTACATTTCTAAGTTAATTCAACACCTTGTCTCTCATTTTTTCTCCATATTTATAGACAGAATTATTGTAATATGATATATTTATTGTCTGATTGCAAAGATCCACATTTTGTGAGCAGATAGCATGTTGAATTTATGTGAATGTGACTGAAGATGAGGTATTAAAACAGTTGTTATTATAAGGAAATGTACAGCTATTTACTCTACAATACAAACTTAAACTACAATACACAAAAACACAAATGTCCACTAATTGTAGAATCACCGCTTTCAGAATATATATATATTTTACTGCTATTATTAGTCGTTATTGCACAACTATGAACAGTTAATGCAACAATAGAATACAATAGGCTATAACTTAAAGGCCCTTTGCAGTCAAAAGCGTGATTATCTTGTGTTTTATATATATTTCCACACTGAGGTTGGAATAATACTGTGAAATTGTGAACATTATGATAATGCCCTTTTAGTGTAAATGCTGTTTGAAAACACTGCCTGAAATAACAGCCTCTTTTTGGTGGTGACATCACCATGTGATAAATTAGTTAATAGATCAATAAGAAAAAGAGTTCCAAACCTCTTTGCCAAAACAGCACATTTTCTGTGTTCCAGACCACTACCAGACAGTGCTACCAAAATTCTTGCTTGAGAAAATATTTGCTAAGGTCTTTAGATTCTTTTTGACTATTTGAATTGAAAACAATCACAGTAAGGTACTTAATTGTTACCCTGAAATGATGTTATATTGAGATAAAAAATCGATGCACTGAACCTTTAATAAAAAAAGTTAGCCTGAATCTCTAGAATAAAAAAAGGTGCTAATGCATGCACGCATCCTCACGTCCGCGCACACACACACACACACACACACACACAGAGAACTTGAAAAACAAGTTTTAATGACTCCAACATAAGTGTATGTAAACTTCCGACTTCAACTGGATTCAGTACCAGTCAAAAGTTTGGACACACCTTCTCATTCAAGGGTTTTTCTTTATTTTTACTATTTTTTACATTGTAGAATACTAGTGAAGTCATCAAAACTATGAAATAACATATATGGAATCAAGTATTAACCAAAAATGTGTTATTTTGAGCCAATCAGTTGTGTTGTGACAAGGTAGGAGTGGTATACAGAAGATAGCCCTATTTGTTAAAAGACCAAGTCTATATTATGGCAAGAACAGCTCAAATAAGTAAAAAGAAACGACAGTCCATCATTACTTTAAGACATGAAGGTCAGCCAATCTGGAAAAAGTCAACTACTTTGAAAGTTTCTTCAAGTGCAGTCACAAAAGCGATCAAGCGCTATGATGAAAATGGCTCTCATGAGGACTGCCACAGGAAAGGAAGACCCAGAGTTACCTCTGTAGCAGAGGATAATTTCATTAGAGGTAACAGCACCTCAGATTGCAGCCCAAATAAATGCTTCACAGAGTTCAAGTAACAGACACATCTCAACATCAACTGTTCAGAGGAGACTACGTGAATCAGGCCTTCATGGTCAAATTGCTGCAAAGAAACCACTACTAAAAGGACACCAATGAGAAGAAGAGACTTGCTTGGGCCAAGAAACACGAGCAATGGACATTAGACCGGTGGAAATCTGTCCTTTGGTCTGATCTGTCCAAATTTGAGATTTTTGGTTCCAACCGTGGTTCCCACCGTGAAACATGGAGGAGTTGTGGGGGTGTGTTGCTGGTGACACCGTCAGTGATTTATTTATAATTGAAGGCACACTTAACCAGCATGGCTACCACAGCATTCTGGAGCGTTACGCCATCCCATCTGGTTTGCGCTTAGTGGGACTATGATTCGGTTTTCAACAGGACAATTACCCAAAACACACATCCAGGCTGAGTACCGGCTATTTGACCAAGAAGGAGAGTGATGGAGTGCTGCATCAGATGACCTGGCCTCCACAATCACCCCACCTCAACCGAATTGAGATGGTTTGGGATGAGTTGGACCACAGAGTGACGGAAAAGCAGCCAACAAGCACTAAGCATATGTGGGAACTCCTTCATATGTGGGAACTGTTGGAAAAGCATTCTTCATTAAGCTGATTGAGAGAATGCCAAGAGTGTGCAAACCTGTCATCAAGGCAAAGTGTGGCTACTTTGAACAATCTAAAATCTAAAATATCTTTTCATTTGTTTAACACCTTTTTAGTTAATACTTGATTCCATATATGTTATTTCATAGTTTTGATGTCTTCACTAGTATTCTACAATGTAGAAAATAGTACAAATAGAGAAAAACCCTGGAATGAGTAGATGTGTCCAAACTATGACTGGTACTGTATACATACGACATGGCCAAAGGTATGTGGACACCTGCTGGGGACTTGCTTCCATTCAGCCACGAGCATTAATGAGGTTGGGCACTGATGTTGGGCAATTAGGCCTGGCTCGCAGTCAGCGTTCCAATTCATCCCAATGGTGTTCACTGGGGTTGAGGTCAGGGCTCTGTGCAGGCCAGGCAAGTTCTTCCACACCGATCTCAACAAGCCATTTCTGTATGCACCTCCCTTTGTGCATGACGGCATGGTCATGCTGAAAGAGAAAAGGGCTTTCCCCAAACTGTTGCCACAAAGTTGGAAGTATAGAATTGTCTAGCATGTTATTGTATTCTGTAGGTTTATGATTTCCCTTCACTGAAACTTACGGGCCTAGCGGGAACCATGAAAAACAGTCACAAAACATGACGGTGCCATGATTAAAGTCACTGAGCTCTTCAGTGCTGCCATTCTACTGCCAATGTTTGTCTGTGGAGATTGACTGAAATAGCTGAATCCATAAATTTGAATAGGTGTCCACATACTTGTAAATATATAAAATGTATATATGAGATCAACAAAGGGGGAAGATTACAAACATGAAAAAAAAGTGTAGGGCGTGAAATTAAACAGTAACATCTAGGCCTATCTTCAGAATGTACATGTGTAAGATGCAGTGGATGCAGAGGGTTCTATATCTATGTAAGGCGCAGCCTGTGACCACATCCTGTTCAGCTCACAATACTTCCTGGAAAGGAGAAGGGTGGGCTTCCCGGCGTCCAAACGTGATCTTGTCATACAGAGTCTGCGGCTACATGAGACAGATAATCAAGAAGAAACTCTTTCAGCATCAAGAAAGGTAGTGACTATAAGTAGACTTCATAGTCTTCCATTCAATCACAGACATTTTATCATTATGACCATTTATATCTTACCTTGTTCAATCTTGGGATAACCAGATCATTGACAGTTTCATAGTTGGATATTGGGTTTACATGACTGTTTGATCTTGTCTGGAATCAAAATACAGCCCATTACAATACAGTACATACAGCTTTAACACATTCAGATACATAATAACGGCAATGTATACTTACATCTCTACTTCTTGTGTTGTCCATAACATCAGCATATATTGTGTTGTCAGTTAGATCTGCTGTGTTTAATAAGAACAAAATATCAACCAATCAGAAACATTTCAAACAGCATATCAACAAACTTACCCAGGAATAAATAAACAACACTCATAACGGGTTTCACTCTTTTACCAATTTTTGTAAATCCCCAAATTGAAAACAAAATCATATCAGCTGAAGAATTCTTCTAGAACCACCTGAAATGTCACTTTAAGTACAGCTGAATGCCCTAAGCTGTACATACCTTTGTTATGGTGTGTCCTGCAGTAGCACACTGCCACAGCTACAGTGAGGATCAGCACCACAGCGCCTCCTACTGATACTCCGATGTAGATGGAATACCATGCCTGTCCTGTCACATATTGTACACCACACATGATTAGACTATACAGTATGATAACGACTACAGGGCTCTATGTCTTACACAGGTAACTGCCAAAACAAAGGAAACCCTTGAGTAAATGACAGATATAAAGTAAAATGAAACCAGGTGCTTCCACACAGGTGTGGTTCTTGAGTTAATTAAGCAATTAACATCCCGTCATGCTTGGGGTCCTGAATAAAAATGCCCAGTTGCGGGCCTCCCGAGTGGCACAGTGGTCTAAGGCAATGCATTGCAGTGCTAGCTGTGCCACCAGAGATCCTGATTCGGGTCCAGGCTTTGTCGAAGCCGACCACGACCGGGAGACCCATTGGACGGCGCACAATTGGCCCAGCATCGTCCGGGTTAGGGGAGGGTTTGGCCGGCAGGGATGTTCCTGTCCCATTGCACTCTAGCGACTCCTGTGGTGGGCCGGGTGCAATGCACACTGACACCGTCGCCACGTGTACGGTGTTTCCTCCGACACATTAGTGTGGCTGGCTTCCGTGTTAAGCGGGCATTGTGTCAAGAAGCAGTGCAGCTTGCCTGGGTTGTGTTTCGGAGGACGCACGGCTCTCAACCTTTGCCTCTCCTGAGTCTGTAAGGGAGTTGCAGCGATGGGACAAGACTGAAACTACCAATTGGATACCACGAAATTGGGGAGAAAAAGGGTTTAAAAAAAAGCCCAGTTGTCCATTATTTTGGCTACCATGACTAGAAGAAGAGATGTCAATAACTTTGAAAGAGGGGTCTCAATGGATTATAGGGGGTTTAAAGGGTGTGTGTGTCTCAGTCACCAGGTCTCATCCCAATTGAACACTTATGGGGGATTCTGGAGTGGTGTCTGAGACAGCGTTTTTCACACACCATTTGAACCCCTGAGCCGGATAAAAGTGTCTGCTAAATTATGTAAATGTAATCAAAAGTATTACATATTCTACTTGACAACATAAGCGTATAAGCACATTGAAAAGTGTATAGAAGGGATTATTATGATATCTAGGTACCTCGGGTGGATGTGTCATTACTACACTTTACTGTCGCAGAGGCAGTTTTCCAACTGACTAGGTTGGAGGCGTTACACTTTACATTGATGTCTCCCTCTGCTGGTGATAGAGAGAAGTGAATCTGCTGGCCATCCCCGTAGATCTCATTGTCTCTCTCCCAGGTGTAGGTAAGGTTGGGGTAGCAGGACACGTTGCACACCAGCCGCACCGTACAGGAGTGGTTGCCCAATAGCTTGATGTCTGTCTGGATCACCATCTTCGATATAGGCTCTGAGAGAGAGCCGTCAACGAGATGATACCAGAGTGTAAGACAATGGATGGAAGATGTCATTAACACTATAGTCATAGAAAAGGAAACAAACTATGTAAAAAAGCTGATAGCTGCCTACCGTGAACCTGAAGAGTGACAGCCTTAGTGGGAATCTGCTCGTCTGTTTCAGCAGTAACTAGAAATTTCCCTGAGTCTTGCAGAGTCAGTTTCCTAATTGTTAAACTGAAGTTAATGACATTCATCTCAAGTCTCCCCTCAAACTGGGATCCTCGTGAATATACAACTTCTGAGTTGAATTCTACAATATCCTTTCCTCTGTATTTCCACTGCATTATGGTGACATTTTGCCCCTCTAAGCCTGCGGGGATCTCCACGGAATCCCCTACTGTCTTGTGGAATGACAGGTGTGAAGAAACACCCACACCTGAAACACAAACATGACATTAGTATTCTGACACCAATCAATGGTTACTCTTTACATTACAGTGCACTTACTACTGTGTAATTATTCATGTACGTACTGTATAGCAAGTGTTGTAATTACTCATTGTTACACTGTAATACTTGTTACAGTGTGTCTGTCATGAATAATATAATACACTGCAATGCAAAGTCCTACCTAATCAATAATAGATAATAATGAATTGGATTTATATAGAGCATTTCCACGTTTCATTTATGTTTTACGTGGCACTTTGCATATTTTCACTTGATATATTTAACTTCATTAAAGTCCACTCCTCCCCCACATTCAGCAGAACAGCATGAGATGAAAGGAAAAGAGAAGTGGGGGTGGATCTGATAACCTCTCCTCAGCACACAAGTACAATGTTTAATTATTCCCCAGAAATGTGCCATGTACTGCATGGGCAACATTATAAATACATGTCAGTCTGAAGTAACAAATTATAAACACTTACACAAAAAAAATAATCTGTCATGAATTAAGACAAAATAAAGTTTACAACTCAATGAGGTGGGATATTTAGGGCATACCTGCAGTTATCCTAGTCCTGCAGTGTATCTTCTAATGTAATAAAAACAATCATTTGATACAGTCCCCGTAATGCCTTACATTTAATGAATGACATGCGTTTCACATCGTAAGATTTGTTGCGTTCTAGAAGCACTGCAACAGCTGCCGACCCAGCCACACCATCGGCACTCATTCTAAACTGCTGAATCACTTCATCATGATATGTTGCTAGTTATAGGTATTATGTAGGTGTTATCACACAGTAATAAAGCAAAAGATCCTAAATACCCAACCAATCACTGATTACTAGGCAATCTACAGTCAACACACACCGTTGCAAAGACCAACAAGGAAGTTAGAGAAAGCTAACGTTTTACTAACTGTATAATACAAGAAAGCCCATGCAATAGATACAAAGCATGAACAGGAGGAAGTTATTTTTATATATATTTTTTTTACAAAACTTACCATAGTGGAGGTTAGAGAGTAGGATAAGTAGTATTCCCTGTTTGGAGAAGCAGGAGAAGGGACCACCAGACATCTCTTTAAGGCTTGACTGTTTCCTCTGGCTGTATGTACTTATCTATCACTGTCACTGGTAGCTAGCAGTTGACTAACCAAAACACACACAGAGAAGAAAGAGTAGAGACCTCCTTTTGACGAGCACTGCTGTTTTAAAAAAAATAATTCCCGTATGAGGCGTGGCTTTGGCACTATTTGGGGTTTGGCACTGTGTTAATCAGTCTGATTGTGGTGGTTTTGGAGCATGTGTTTCCAAGCTGCTGCTGCTTGTGTTGTTAATGGTCATGGTATTACTCCGATACATACCGGTAGCTGTGTTATTTTAGGAGCTGACCACTCAAAGTTGCAGAAAGTTAAAAGGAGGGATACAGAAAGAGGACGAGAGGGGGGTTTAGAGAGAGCGAGTGAGAGAGAGCAAAAATATCATAACAGTATGTGTGTGTTTTCATATTGGCTTCATATGCCTGCAGAAGTGTTTGCCTTACTTCTTCTGCATGCTCATAGGTCAGTGTGGCTGAGGGAAATGAAACACCTGCTAACTTTCTCGGAAAGTAGTGGGTCCCTGGTTACTGACAAAGGCCCCTCTTCTACTTGGAATTCTACACAGTAATGGAAATATTCAATATTGTTTCTGTGTAAATACCACACCTTGGCTCATGAGTCTAACCTTTGCTTACTTGGAAGACCGCTTTGCCATCATAGATGTGCATGTCCACATTGCAATATTAAAAAGGAACTCCGGCAGAGTATATGACATCATAAAATTGAGAAGAACTGTTATTTTCAGGCACACCCTTCCCCCAAAAATAATTATGAAAATCGCAATGGGTCTTCAGCTGATGGAGTATGGCATTTTAACTTTGCTAATGGGGCATTTATGTTATATTCTTCAAGATTCAATGGGTAGATATAATTAAGTCCAAAAGTTGATGTAGAAATAGCAGATTGCTATAAAGATTATACATTTGAATGAATTTACAACAAAACAATAAAACTCAATACACAATACAAAGCAGACACAATTACTGTAGCTGCAGATAAGATCCATCATCATTACACCTTATAATAAAAAAAATCTGTTACAGTGAAACACAATTAAACCATGCTAAAGTATAATATATCGGTTGGTAAATAAAATAAGAAAAAAATCCTTCATGTACAAGGTGTGTGTGTGTGTGTGTGTGTGTGTGTGTGTGTGTGTGCTTGTGTGTGTGTTTTTGTGTGTGTGTGTGTGTGTGTGTTTGTGTGTGAGTGTGTTGGTGTGTGTGTGTGTTTGTGCTTGTGTGTGTGTGTGTGTGTGTTTGTGCTTGTGTGTGTGTTTTTGTGTGTGTGTGTGTGTGTGTTTGTGCGTGAGTGTGTTGGTGTGTTTGTGCGTGCTCGTTGAGCGTGCATAATCCATGGTCCCGGGGTCCTTCTGCTCCTCCTCTGAAAATGTGTCCCTCCATCCCTCCATTCTTCCATCCCTAATTCCCTCCATTCCTACACCTCTCCATTCATCCACCTCTCCATCCCTCCACCCGGGCATCCCTCCCTCCCTCCCTCCCTCCCTCCCTCCCTCCCTCCCTCCCTCCCTCCCTCCCTCCCTCCCTCCCTCCCTCCCTCCCTCCCTCCCCCTCAAGTACCTGCAACATATCACCACACAAAGTTGTTTAGGACATGCAGTCAAACACACTCATATTAAGAATTAAACAGAGACATACATTATACTTTGATATCAGAGCATTAGTTCCATATTAGTATCATATGTAGTATCAATAGCATATGGCTATTAGTCTTACCTGGGGATGTGCCTGGCATCACTTGAGAATAGACCGAATCTGCTTCAGGTGGGGTTGTTGTTTCTGTAAGAGGTGAGGATAAAACATCAGAATATTATGCAGCTATTCAATATGGGGTCAAAGAGGTGTGAGGTTATGATAGGGGGAATATGGAAGGGGGGATGTCCAGTCTTACCTTTCTTCTTCTTGGCTTTGGCCTTCTGTTTAAGCTCAACCTCAACATAGGTCACATCAACAGGTCCAGTTGCTGCTGAAAATTGACATTTTCAGTCAACAAATGAAGCAATTAGCTTATTCCATATACATTGAAATTGCAAAATCCCACAATTAGATTTCACTGATTGCCAATGGGTCTTACATGTGGCCTTCCCTGGCATGACCTCGGGGCAGCAGGTAGCCTAATGGTTAGAGCGTTGGGCCAGTAACAGAAAGTTTTCTGGATCAAATCCCTGAGCTGACAAGGTATAAATCTGTTGTTCTGTCCCTGAAAAAGGCAGTTAACCCACTGTTCCCTGGTAGGCTGTCATTGTAAGTTAGAATTTTTTCTTAACTGGCTTGCCAAGTAAAATTAAATAACAAAAATTCAGAATGGACTAGATTTTCTTTAAAATCAGCTGGCGTTTTGGAGGAGGGGGACTTTTTTAGTTTTCTCCCCAATTTTGTGATATCCAATACGTAGTTACAGTTTGGTCCCATCACTCCTGTACGGACTCGGGAGAGGCGAAGGTTGAGAGTCGTGCCTCTGAAACACTGTATGGTATTGTACCTTACCCCAAAATCAAACTATAGTTTTGAGTCATCAATGATCTCACTGTCTGCAATTTGGGAGGAGGTGAGGGCACTCGGAGGAGGTGAAGGCACTCGGAGTGTGGTGAAAGGAAAACAACGTCTCAACATCAACAAAACAAAGGAGATGATTGTGGACTTCAGGAAACAGCAGAGGGAGCACCTCCCTATCCACATTGACGGGACAGCAGTGGAGAAGGTGGAAAGTTTAAATTCCTTGGCGTACACATCACGGACAAACTGAAATGGTCCACCCACACAGACAATGTGGTGAAGAAGGCCCAACAGCGCCTCCTCAACCTCAGGAGGTGGAGGAAATTTTGCTTGTCACCTGAAACCCTAACAAACTTTTACAGATGCACAATTAAGAACATCCTGTAGGGCTGTATCACCGCCTGGTACGGTAACTGCACCGCCCACAACCGCAGGGCTCTCGAGACGGTGGTGCGGTCTGCACAACACATCACCGGGGTCAAAGTTCCTGCCCTCCAGGACACCTACAGCACCCGATGTCACAGGAAGGCCAAAAACATTATCAAGGACAACAACTGCCCGAGCCACTGCCTGTTCACCCCGATACCATCCAGATGGCGAGGTCAGTACAGGTGCATCAAAGCTGGGACCGAGAGACTGAAAAAAGGCCATCAGACCTCTTGTAACTACCCATCCCGGATCCGGGAGCGTTGTCATCAACTGACACTAATTAGCATAATGCAACGGACATAAATATAACTAGAAAATATTCATATTCATGAAATCACAAGTGTAGTATATTGAAACACAGCTTAGCCTTTTGTTAATCACCCTGTCATATCAGATTTTGAAAATTTGCTTTACAGCCAAAGCAAGTCAAGCATTTGTGTAAGTTTATCGATAGCCTAGTATAGCATTATGCCTAGCTAGCAGCAGGCAACCTGGTCACGAAAATCAGAAAAGCAATCAAATTAAATTGTTTACCTTTGATGAGCTTCAGATGTTTTCACTCACAAGACTCCCAGTTAGATAGCAAATGTTCCTTTTTTCCAGAAATATTATTTTTGTAGCCGAAATAACTCCGTTAGTTCTTCACGTTTGGCTGAGAATTCGACCGGAAATTGCGGTCACGACAACGCCGAAAAATATTCCAAATTAGCTCCATAATATCGACAGAAACATGGCAAACGTTGTTTATAATCAATCCTCAAGGTGTTTTTCAAATATCTATTTGATAATATATCAACCGGGACAGGTGGCTTCTTAGTAGGAAAGAGAGAAACAATGGCCGCATTTGTCTCTTACGCACAAAACACTCTGAGAGACTCCAGCTGACCACTGATGCAATGTTGACGTTCAGGCTAATTCTTCTAAATAAAAGCCTGTGTAACGGTGTTCTTCTGTTGAAGGAGGAGCAGACCAAAATGCAGCGTGGTGGTTACTCATGTTTATTAATGAAAATAGACTAGACATGAAAATAACTGAAATGTACAAAACAACAGACGGAACGTGAAAAACTATACAGCCTATCTGGTGAAACTAAACACAGAGACAGGAACAATCACCCACGAAACACTCAAAGAATATGGCTGCCTAAATATGGTTCCCAATCAGAGACAACGATAATCACCTGACTCTGATTGAGAACCGCCTCAGGCAGCCATAGACTACGCTAGACACCCCACAAAACCCCAAGACAAAAACACACCACAATAACCCATGTCACACCCTGGGCTGACCAAATAAATGAAGATAAACATAATATATTTCGACCAGGGCGTGACAGCCTGAAACTATGTATTGTGACACTAGACACATTAGGGAAGCCATAGAAAAAGGAATCTGGTTGATATCTCATTCACTGCTCAATAGGGACGCATAGGAACGCAGAGGTTTCTAAATAAGAGTCCCTTCCTGATTGGATTTTTCTCAGGCTTTCGCCTGCAATATCAGTTCTGTTATACTCACAGACAATATTTTTACAGTTTTGGAAACTTTCGAGTGTTTTCTATCCCATGCTGTCAATTATATACATATTCTAGCATCTTGTCTTGACAAAATGACCTGTTTACTTTGGGAACGTTATTTTTCCAAAAATGAAAATAGTGCCCCCTAGATTCAACAGGTTAGCCTTCACTAACACAGAGAGGCTGCTGCCTACATATAGACTTGAAATCATTGGCCACTCTAACAAATGGATCACCTGTCAATTTATTAATGGTGCTTTAATCAAGGATGCCAATCATTTTGGACCAGTCTGTATATAGTATACAACTACACTATATAGACTCATGAGTGGTGCAATGGTATAAGGCACTGCATCTCAGTGTTAGAGGTGTCACTACAGACCCTGGTTCAATTCAAGTCTGTATCACAACAGGCCATTATTGGGAGTCCCATAGGGTGGCGCACAATTGGCCCAGCGTCGTCCGGGTTATGGTTTGGTCCGGGTAGGCCGTCATTGTAAATGGGAATTTGTTTGCAACTAACTTGCCTAGTTAAATAAACGGTAAATAAAAAATGGATTCCTGTCTCTCAGGCTCATACTATAGAAGAAGTAAAAGCTGCATTGACCAACATCTCCATTTCTCTGTAGTCGGTAAACATAGTGTAACCAAACAACGTTGCCGCATATGTGACATACTTCATATTCTACGGTTGAAACATTTTCTCTTCAAATAAAGGAAATAGTTAGCTAGCAATATTTAAAATACAGATAAATACATTAATCATACTCACAGAGTAGCACATAAAGTGAAGTGTGCTCCATTCTGAGCCGCTGGTAAGTGACTGTAGACACCAGCGTGTCCTCCGGACCCCGGCGGTCTGTGACATGAATGGGGCTTTGACAAAATTAGAAAGGTACAGATGCTTAAAGAAAACAGAAAAAATAGCATCTATTGTCATGTTCATTTCTACACAACGTCCTCTTACTGTGAAAGGAATGAACACATCAACACTGTGGTCTTTCTATTGGAGGAAGATAATTCTATAGTATGTGAATAATAACATATTTGTGTAAAAAGTGAAGTCAATATTGCATTTACCATACCTGGTCATGTTTACATTTTCAGTACAATCTTTAATGTCAAAGGTTTGAGGTTATGGCATGTTTATCCTTTGGTTTATGTTGAAGCTATTTGGAGGTCAACTGCATGTAGATGTTCTTGAGTTACTGTCAACTGTTCAAAGTAATAACCCAGGAAAGTAGTGATCACAGTGATAGATTGAATGTAAAAGATAAATTAATAAGTGAACTACAGAAAATGCCAGAACATTTTCCTTCTTCTCTCTGAAAAGGACATAAATCCCTGCACAACTTTTCATGTGTGCTCATCAGCCCAACAACTAGGTTTTTGCAGGTTGTTGCATATGACTACAACCATTTCTCTATTTGACACTCTCTGATCAGCATCACACAGCTCCTTCCTTCACAAACCCACACTACTAAAGAGGAAGAGAGCAAACCATGACCCCTCAACTATGACAAACAGCTGACCAAATGTGAAGTTCCTCAGACTTTTAATTTCATACATTTTGCACTGGAAAAAGTCAAACTTAACCAATTACTTATTTAGTGTTATTATGCAAGTTGAGTTGACTTAAAAAGGACAAGAATTTGAGCCAATGTGTTCATGTCTTTAGTCAAGAAACTCTGCTTGAAGTCAGTTGTATTTGAACAAACTTGTTGAGTAAAATTACAAATTCATGTTTGCTCAAATAACTCAAAACCACACCAATCATTAACATTATCATTATTTCAGCATGATCTCTTCTTGCAGGGTGATTTTCAGAATGGTTTGTTTCAATACCTGTGTATTTGCATGTACTTTAGAAAAAATGTATGTTATCTATGTTTGTGTAGCATAAGATTAATCAACCAATCAAACTAATCCAATAGTAGTTAGTAGTTCGACTTATTTCACCCATTACTGTTATGGTTGTTCCAGTTCATATGATTTAGGCAGTCTCTAATCAATCTTCCCTACCCAACAGTCATTCTGAATGCAGGTTGCGTGTGATTAAAAGTTCCAATTGTTGGATATCCTAACTCTGCCTGGATTCCAATAGGAAATAAACATCACTTTGCCAGACAACATAATGTGACTTGTAGGCTTGATGTGGCCTGTAAACCAGGAGTTTCATGTAATGTGTGTCATAATGAGTTTAATTTTCAAGACAACATATTCATTTAGGCACTCACTTGGTGAAGGCTAGAGTACTTAAAACCATTCAATACAACAATCATGTCTCTGTCGCAAACAAATACAGTCATGAGTGTTAATTACAATTCACTCTAAATGCAAGGCACTCATTGTACGCAAAAAGGTAGAAACTTTTTTATTCGGTGAACGGCATATTTTTTGGAAGTAATTGAATTCCATCTGGTTATTGGGACAGACGTGAAAGCCATTTTGGACATGCGGACAAATCAAATAAGAACAACTACAATCCACATGAAACAAAGGCTCTCCATCATATACTCTCTGATTATAACCTCAACAATGCCTAACCAGCACATAATCCTGATGCAAAATAGTAAACTTTCTATTCACAGGCATAAATCAACCTCACTAATCAATGTCACACTATTATCTACAACGCTTTTCTTTAATCAAGAAAGATACATAGGAGCTTGTCTGATCACCACGCCTACTAAATCAAATCAAATCAAATGTTATTGGTCACATACACATGGTTAGCAGATGTTAATGCGAGTGTAGCAAAATGCTTGTGCTTCTAGTTCCGACAATGCGGTAATAACCAACGAGTAATCTAACCTAACAATTCCAAAACAAGTGTAAAAGGATAAAGAATATGTACATAAAGATATATGAATGAGTGATGGTACAGAACGGCATAGGCAAGATGCAGTAGATGGTATCGAGTACAGTATATACATATGAGATGAGTAATGTAGGGTATGTAAACAAAGTGGCATAGTTTAAAGTGGCTAGTGATACATGTATTACATAAAGATGCAGTAAATGATATAGGGTACAGTATATACATATACATATGAGATGAGTAATGTAGGGTATGTAAAAATTATATTAGGTAGCATTGTTTAAAGTGGCTAGTGATATATTTTACATCCTTTTCCATCAATTCCCATTACCGGTGATACGTTGTGCAGACCTCACTACCCTCTGGAGAGCCTTACGGTTGTGGGCGGAGCAGTTGCCGTACCAGGCGGTGATACAGCCCGCCAGGATGCTCTCGATTGTGCATCTGTAGAAGTTTGTGAGTGTTTTTGGTGACAAGCCAAATTTCTTCAGCCTCCTGAGCATTGTTTAAAGTGCCTAGTGATATATTTTTACATAAATTTCCATTATTAAAGTGGCTGTTGAGTCAGTGTGTTGGCAGCAGCCGCTCAATGTTAGTGGTGGCTGTTTAACAGTCTGATGGCCTTGAGATAGAAGCAGTTTTTCAGTCTCTCGGTCCCTGCTTTGATGCACCTGTACTGACCTCGCCTTCTGGATGATAGCGGGGTGAACAGGCAGTGGCTCGGGTGGTTGTTGTCCTTGATGATCTTTATGGCCTTCCTGTGACATCGGGTGGTGTAGGTGTCCTGGAGGGCAGGTAGTTTGCCCCCGGTGATGCGTTGTGCAGACCTCACTACCCTCTGGAGAGCCTTACGGTTGTGGGCAGAGCAGTTGCCGTATCAGGCGATGATACAGCCCGACAGGATGCTCTTGATTGTGCATCTGTAGAAGTTTGTGAGTGCTTTTGGTGACAAACCGCATTTCTTCTGCCTCCTGTTGTTGAAGAGGCGCCGCTGCGCCTTCTTCACCATGCTGTCTGTGTGGGTGGACCAATTCAATTTGTCCGTGATGTGTACGCCGAGGAACTTAAAACTTACTACCCTCTCCACTACTGTTCCGTCGATGTGGATAGGGGGGTGCTCCCTCTGCTGTTTCCTGAAGTCCACAATCATCTCCTTTGTTTTGTTGATGTTGAGTGTGAGTTGTAAGTCGCTCTGGATAAGAGCGTCTGCTAAATGACTTAAATGTTAATGTAAATGTTATTTTCCTGACACCACACTCCGAGGGCTCTCACCTCCTCCCTGTAGTCCGTCTCGTCGTTGTTGGTAATCAAGCCTACCACTCTAGTGTCGTCCGCAAACTTGATGATTGAGTTGGAGGCGTGCATGGCCACGCAGTCGTGGGTGAACAGGGGGTACAGGAGAGGGCTCAGAACGCACCCTTGTGGGGCCCCAGTGTTGAGGATCAGCGGGGTGGAGATGTTGTTACCTACCCTCACCACCTGGGGGCGGCCCGTCAGGAAGTCCAGTACCCAGTTGCACAGGGTGGGGTCGAGACCCAGGGTTTCGAGCTTGATGACGAGTTTGGAGGGTACTATGGTGTTAAATGCTGAGCTGTAGTCGATGAACATCATTCTCACATAGGTATTCCTCTTGTCCAGATGGGTTAGGGCAGTGTGCAGTGTGGTTGGGATCGCGTCGTCTGTGGATCTATTTGGGCGGTAAGTAAATTGGAGTGGGTCTAGGGTGTCAGGTAGGGTGGAGGTGATATGGTCCTTGACTAGTTTCTCAAAGCACTTCATGATGCCAGAAGTGAGTGAAACGGGGTGGTAGTCGTTTAGCTCAGTTACCTTAGCTTTCTTGGGAACAGGGACAATGGTGGACCTCTTGAAGCATGTGGGAACAACAGACTGGGATAAGGATTGATTGAATATGTCCGTAAACACACCAGCCAGCTGTGTGCATGCTCTGAGGACACGGCTGGGGATGCCGTCTGGGCCTGCATCCTTGTGAGGGTTAACACGCTTAAATGTTTTACTCACGTCGGCTGCAGTGAAGGAGAGTCCGCAGGTTTTGGTAGCGGGCCGTGTCAGTGGCACTGTATTGTCCTCAAAGTGGGCAAAAAAGTTATTTAGTCTGTCTGGGAGCAAGACATGCTGGTCCGCGACGGGTCTGGTTTTCTTTTTGTAATCCGTGATTGACTGTAGACCCTGCCACATACCTCTTGTGTCTGAGCCGTTGAATTGCGACTCTACTTTGTCTCTATACTGACGCTTAGCTTGTTTGATTGCCTTGCGGAAAGAATAGCTACACTGTTTGTATTCGGTCATGTTTCCTGTCACCTTGCCCTGGTTAAAAGCAGAGGTTTGCCCTTTCAGTTTCACGAGAATGCTGCCATCAATCCACGGTTTCTGGTTTGGGAATGTTTTAATCGTTGCTATGGGTACGACATCATAATGCACTTTCTAATGAACTCGCTCACAGAATTAGTGTATTCAACAATGTTGTTGTTTGACGCAATGCGGAATATATCCCAATCCACATGATCGAAGCAGTCTTGAAGCGTGGAATCAGATTGGTCGGACCAGCGTTGAACAGACCTGAGCGCGGGAGCTTCTTGTTTTAGTTTCTTTTTGTAGGCTGGTAGCAACAAAATGAGGTCGTGGTCAGCTTTTCCGAAAGGAGGGCGGGGGAGGGCCTTGTATGCGTCGCAGAAGTTAGAATAACAATGATCCAGGGTTTTACCAGCCCTGGTTGCACAATCAATTTGCTGATACAGTTTAGGGAGTCTTGTTTTCAGATTAGCCTTGTTAAAATCCCCAGCTACAATGAATGCAACTGTGGTTTCCAGTTTGCATAGAGTCAAATAAAGTTTGTTCAGGGCCATCGATGTGTCTGCTTGGAGGGGGTGTACGGCTATAATTGAAGAGAATTCCTGTGTCTAGATAATGTGGTCGACATTTGACTGTGAGGAATTCTAAGTCAGGTGAACAGAAGGACTTGAGTTCCTGTATGTTGTTATGATCACACCCCGTCTCGTTAATCATAAGGCATTACCCCCCCCCCCCCCGACCCTCTTCTTACCAGAAAGATGGTTGTTTCTGTCAGCGCGATGCGTGAAGAAACCAGCTGGCTGCACCGACTCCGTTAGAGTCTCTCTCTCTCGAGTGAGCCATGTTTCCGTGAAGCAAAGAACGTTACAGTCTCTGATGTCTCTCTGGAATGCTAACCTTGCTCGGATTTCATCAACCTTGTTGTCAAGAGACTGGACATTGGCGAGTAGTATGCTAGGAAGTGGTGCGCGATGTACCCGTTTCCGGAGCCTGACCAGAAGACCGTTTCTTTAGCCTCTTTTACGACGTCGTTGTTTGGGTCGTCGGCTGTGATCCAATCCATTGTCCTGGGTGGAAGGCAGAACACAGGATCCCCTTCGGGAAAATCATATTCCAGGTCGTCATGATGGTGAGTTGACGTTGCTCTTATATTCAGTAGTTCTTCCCGACTGTATGTAATGAAACCTAAGATTACCTGGGGTACCAATGTAAAAAATAACATGTAAAAAAAACAAAATACTGCATAGTTTCCTAGGAACGCGAAGCGAGGCGGCCATCTCTGTCGGCGCCGGTCAGTGGAAGTCCTCATGCTCAGAGATGTAGTGACACATTTCAGAATCTCCTAATTGTAACTAGACCTTCAAAGAAAGGCATAAGGCCTTATGATATTTTGTAGATATGAGAAATAATAAAGGGAGAAGATTACAATAGTAAAAAAGAAAGCAAATAGTGTAGTTTGTGATGAAAGTAAACAGTAACATCTAGGCCTATCTACAGAATATACACTTGTAAGATGCAGAGGGTTCCATATCTATGGAAGGCCCAGCTTATGACCACATCCTGTTCAGCTCACAGTACTTCCTGGTAGGGAGAAGGGGGGCCTTCTGGGCATCCAAATGTGATCTTGTCATACAGAGTCTGCAGCTACATGTGACAGATAATCTAGAAGAAACTGTTTCAGCATCAAGAAACGTAGTGACTATTCTCAATGTAGACTACATAGTTCAACCACAGACATTTTATAATTATGACCATTTATATATTACCTTGTTCAATCTTGGGATAACCAGATCATTGACAGTTTCATAGGTGGATATTGGGTTTACATGACTGTTTGATCTTGTCTGGAATCAAAATACAGCCCATTACAATACAGTACATACAGCTTTAACACATTCAGATACATAATAAGGCATTGTATACTTACATCTCTAATTATTGTGTTGTCCATAACATCAACATATATTGTGTTGTCAATTAGATCTTCTGTGTTTTATAAGAACAAACTATCAACCAATCAGAAACATTTTATACGGGATATCAACAAACATACCCAGGAATTTATGAGGGGTCTCACTTTTTTTCTAATTTCTAGCAAAACGCCCCCAAAATCATATCAGCTGAAGAATACTTTGAGAACCAACAGAAATGTCACCTTAAGTATAGTTGAGGCCCCTAAGCTGTACATACCTGTGTTACTTCGGCCCCTGCAGTAGCACACTGCCACAGCTACAGTGAGGATCAGCACCACAGCGCCTCCCACTGATATTCCGATGTAGAGGGTATACCACACCAGTCCTGTCACATATTGTACAACACACACGATTAGACGATACAATATGATATAGACTGAATGGCTCTATATCATGTACAGTACATCCAATGTAATCACATTGCGTTCAACATAAGCGTATAAGCACACTGAAAAGTGTATAGAAGGGATTATTATGATATCTAGGTACCTGGGGTGGTGTGTCATTACTACACTTTCCTGTCTCAAAGGCAGTTTTCCAAATGACTAGGTTGGAGGCGTTACACTTTACACTGATGTTTCTCTCTGCTGGTGATAGAGAGAAGTAAATCTGCTGGGCGTCCCCATACATCTCATTGTCTCTCTCCCAGGTGTAGGTAATGTTGGGGTAGCAGGACACGTTGCACACCAGCCGTACCGTACAGGAACAGTTGGCCAATAGCTTGATGTCTGTCTGCATATCTACCACAAGACTCGTAATCAGTCTTCTAAATGAACCCTACCATAGCCATACCACCAGGAGAAAGACGACTTAAAAAATGTGATGGATATTTAACAAAGCACGGTGAGTTAGGTCAGTATAAAACCACAAAATCTGTGTTATAGTTTAAAGATCGTCAGCCATGTTTATGGATATAAATAAGAAATACAAAAAATGGTGATAACAGCCTACTGTGGACCTTCAGAGTGATGGTCTTACTGTAAGTAGAAAATCCCCTGAGTCTTGCAGTGTCAGTGACTGTTAAACTGTAGTTTTGGGTGTTCATCTTTAGTCTCCCCTCAAACTGGGATCCAGGTAAATATACAACTTCTCTGTTGAATTCTGCAATATCCTTTCCCATAAACTTCCACACCAAGGATTTGAAATGTCCCATCTCTAAGCCTGCCTGCAGCTCCACGGAGTCCCCCACTCTCTTGTTGATGATTAGAGGAACACCCACATCTGAAACACACAAACACACACGTTATAAAGGTGATTTATTTTTCTTTCTGACATCAGTCAATGGTTGCACACTATATTACAATGATCTTATTACTGTATATTTATTCATGTAAGTACGATGTAGCATGTGATGTAATTACTCATTGTTACACTGCAATACTTGTTACAGTGTGACTGTAATACTTGTTAAAATGTGCCGACATGAATAGTTACACAATAATACACTACAATGCAAAGTCCTACATAATCAATAAGAGATTATATTGGATTTATATACAGCGCATTTCCAGGTTTCATTTATGTTGTACGTGGAACTTTGCATATTTTCACTTTATATCTTTATGTATCTGTGTGTGTGTCCTTTTTCACTTCATTAAAGTCCACTCCTCCCCCACATTCAGTAGAACAGGATGAGATGACAGGAAAAGAGAAGTGGGGGTGGATCTGATAACCCCTCTTCAGCTCACAAGTACAAATACCTCTGTGTTTACTGTGTAATTATTCACCAGAAATGCATCATGTACTGGATGAGCAACATTATAATTACATATCAGTCTGAAGTAAAGAATTATAATCCCTTACACGGAAAATCCTCTGTCTTGAATTAAGAAAAAAACACAGTTACAGTTCATTTAAGAATTTAAGACATAAATGCAGTTTTCCCAGTCGGACAATGTATCATATTACTTAATAGAAACAATAATTTGATACAGTCCCATATCCCCTTAAATGTAGTGAATGACAGCCATTAGGCGCAGGGTCATAAGATCTGTTGCGTTCTAGAAGCACTGCAACAGCTGCTGACCCAACCACACGATCAGCACTCATTCAAAACTGCAGAATACACACATCATGATATGTTCCTGAATATAGGTATTATGTAGGTGTTATCAAACAGTAATAAAGCAAACATTTTGAGATATCCAACCAATCACTGATGACTAGGCATTCTACAGTCAACACACACCATGTAAAAACCAACAACGAAGTTAGAGAAAGCTGACGGTTTTCCTTACTTCATCATGCAAGCAAGCACATGCAATAGATCCTGTTTGGGGATGATTCTATCCTCTTGGTTTCACATTAGAATAAGGAGACCATTGAAAAGACCCTAAGCAGCCAACTGACTAAAGCCAGTAAGTGGTTATCCATTTAGGCAAGACAGAATGTATCCTGTTTGTTTCCAAACACAAAGTGAACAACTCTTCCAACTTCTCGGTCAAGTTGAATAGTGTAGTGGTGAAGGAAAAATGCTCTGCTACATTCATTGGGGTGTGAACTGGACCAACACATGACATGTGAACTTGTGGCTCTGAAGGCCAATGGGAATGTTCACTCCAGAACAAATTTCCCGGCAAGAGGACCCTGGTAACATCTCTGATACAGTGCCACTATGACTATGCTTGTATCTCATGATTCAGTGACATAACAAAAAACCTGAAGGACAAACTTCCAACGGCCCAAAACAAACTAAAGTCCCAGTTTCCAGACGATCTGGTGGTGGTGCAGATCAAACTGTTGATGGTTTAAAGTGATACATGACCTTTCCCCCAGTTACCGGTCTGGTTATTTTAATTTCATCACAGACTCTCATAGCCATCACACCAGAGCCAGTGTTGCCAATATGAGACCGCTGCTCTATAGGAGCATGGCTGGAAAAAGCTCTTTCCTTAACACTGGTGCAGAGGAATGGAATGGTGTACCAAACCATATAAAATATATCAATACACCAGGGAGTTTTAAGATAAACCTTAACCTCTTGGAACTCTAGGGGCAGTATTTCATTTTTGGATGAAAAGACGTGCCCGTTTTGTCACAAAAAGATGCTCGACTATACATATAATTGATAGCTTTGGAAAGAAAACACTGACGTTTCCAGAACTGCAAATATATTGTCTGTGAGTGCCCCAGAACAGAAGCTACAGGCAAAACCAAGATGAAACTGCAACCAGGAAATGAGCAGGATTTTTGAGGCTCTGTTTTTCATTGTCTCCTTATATGGCTGTGAATGCGACAGGAATGAGCCTGCCCTATCTATCGTTTCCCCAAGGTGTCTGCAGCATTGTGACGTATTTGTAGGCATATCATTGGAAGATTGACCATAAGAGACTACATTTGCCAGGTGTCCGCCCGGTGTCCTCCGTCGAAATTGGTGCGTCATCTTCAGCTGCTGGTATTTTTCCATGGGATTCTGAGACGAAAGCAGGCTTCCACGAACGGCATATCAATGAAGAGATATGTGAAAAAACACCTTGAGGATTGATTCTAAACAACGTTTGCCATGTTTCGGTCGATATTATGGAGTTAATTTGGAAAAAGTTTGACGTTTTGGTGACTGAATTTTCGGTTAGTTTCGGTAGCCAAATGTGATGTACAAAACGGAGCGATTTCTCCTACACAAAGAATCTTTCAGGAAAAACTGAACATTTGCTATGTAACTGAGAGTCTCCTCATTGAAAACATCCGAAGTTCTTCAAAGGTAAATGATTTTATTTGATTGGTTATCTGGTTTTTGTGAAAATGTTGCGTGCTAAATGATACGCTAAATGCTACGCTAGCTATCAATACTCTTACACAAATGCTTGATTTGCTATGGTTCAAAAGCATATTTTGAAAATCTGAGATGACAGTGTTGTTAAGAAAAGGCTAAGCTTGAGAGCAGGCATATTTATTTCATTTCATTTGCGATTTTCAGAAATCGTTAACGTTGCGTTATGGTAATGAGCCTGAGGCTGTATTCACGATCCCGGATCCGGGATGGGTAGTAGTATCAAGTTAAGAAAGGGTTTATGTGCAAAATGCTTTAAAACTGTGCAAGTATAATTGTTTCAATGAACGTTACTTGGTAATCTATTTTATTCCTTTTACGGGTTCATCTCTAATGATGAGATGTATTTTGTGTTCATGTTATCTTGTGTTTACTGTATTTTATTGTATTTTCAAGAGGACCACAATGGGGATACGTTTTTAAACTTGTTTGTGTCATCCTGGTTGATGGTTCTACTTTGTTTAAAATGTTGAAATATATAAAAACAGTGACAGAACTTACCATAGTGGAGGTTAGAGAGTAGGACAAGTAGTATTCCCTGCTTGGAGAAGCAGGAGAAGGGACCACCAGACATCTCTTTAAGGCTTTGGCTGTTTCCTCTGGCTGTATGTTCTTGTCTTTCACTGTCACTGATAGCTAGCGGTTGACTAATCAAAACACAGAGAATAAAGAGCAGAAACTTCCTTTTGATGAGGCCTGCTATTCTATGAAATAATTCCTTTATGTTAGCTGAAAAAGAGGTCACACTCTACCCCTTCACTCAGCTTCACATTCTACCCTTTCACTCAGCTTCAGAGGCGTGGAGTCTGTCACTGTGTTGATCAGTCTGATGGTGGTGGTTTTGGAGCATGTGTTTACTAGCTGCTGCTGGTTGTGTGGTTAATGGTCATGGTGTTTCACAGATACCATTAGCTTTGTTATTTTATGAGCAAACCACTCAATGTTGCAGAGAAAGAGAAAGGAGGTAGATAGAGGGCTCGGGGGAAGAGAGAGAGTGAGACAGAGAGCGAGACAGAGAAAGAGAAGACAGACAGAGAGAGAGAGGGGGGAGAGAGAGCAAAAAATGTCAAAACACTGTCTCTGCAGTTTCATCTAGGCTTCACATGCCTGCAGAAGTGTTTGCTTGACTTTTTCTGCATGCTCATAGGTCAGGGTGACTGAGGGACATGAAACACCTGCCAACGTTTTCGGAAGGTAGTAGTCCCCGTGTTACTGATAGAGGCTCCCCTTCTACGTTTCATATAGCATCTTGTCGTGATGCCACTTCTAGTGACAATGACCTGGCTGCCGGCTGTCTGTCTCACCACATAGACATAAACACATAGACACAGAAACCCTCTAACGGGAACAGTGACCTTGCAGACCATGCAGGGACACTGGAAATAGCAGTCAGTGTCACACACCACTAATGTCATTAATCGTCATGATCTGTCTCTAGGATGAGGAGGCAATATGGGAGAACTGGTTGCCATTCATACTTAGGTTACTAGATCCTCAGAATTCCTGCAGAGTATATGACATCATAAAACTGAGAAGAACTGTTCTCTTCAGAAATACTCTTCCTCAAAAAGTCATTCTGAAAATCTCAATGTGTCTTCAGTTGATGGAGTATGGCATTTGAACTTTGCTCATGGGACATTTATGTTATATTCTTCAAGATTCAATGGGTAGATATAATTGGATGCAGAAATAAATGGATGCAGAAATAGCTCACACATTGTGGAGCGTAAGATCTATACTAGGCTGAAAGGAGTTTTTACCATATTAGGTTGTATGGAAAAGTTGATGATGATGATTACAATCAATATACTGTAAGAAAGCACTCATGCCATCTGGTGGATAAAATATAGTTTATTAAAAAAGCACCACGCAAAGACATTGTAAAAGTACAGGCCATTAGAAGAAAACGTGAATAATACTTATATTATATTGTAATATTATATTGTAATATTTTGGAAATTCATTTACAAATACGTTATTATATGATCGGAATTACAGATATAATAAATCAAAGATAATGTTTTAAGAAATTTACAACAAAACATTTCAGTACACAATGCAAAGCAGATACAATTGCAGTAGCTGCAGATAAGATGCATCATTTCAACCTTATAATAAAAAAACTGTTCCAGTGAAACACAATTAACCCATGCTTAAATACAATATATCTGTTTGTTAATAAAATAAGAAAAAAATCCTTAATGTACAAGATGTTATTGTGTGTGTATGTGTGTGTTTGCTTGTGTTCGTTGAATGTGCATAATCCATGTTCCTGTGTTCCTTCTGCTCGTCTTCTGATGGTGTGTCCCTCCATCCCTCCATTGTTCCATCCATTCATCCCGCAATCTTTCCATCCGTCCACCCATCCCTCCATCTTTTCATCCCTCCATACTTCCATAACTCCATCCCTCCACCCCTCTATATTTCCATCCCTCCATCCCGCCATCCTTTTATCCCTCCATCTCTCCATTATTCCATCCCTCAATCCCTCCATCCCTGCCCCCCTCAAGGACCTGCAACATATCACCACACAAAGTTGTTTAGGACATGCAGTCAAATAAACTCTAAAGAATCAACCAAAAGACATACCTTAAATAAATAGAGTATACTTTGATATCAGAGCATTAGTTCCATATTGTTATCATGTTAAGTATCAATAGCATTTGGCTATTAGTCTTACATGGGATGTGCCTGGCTTCACTTCAGAACAGACTGAATCTGCCTCAGTGGTGGTTGCTGTTTCTATAAGGGGTGAAGATAAAATATCAGAATAATATTACCAGTTAATTACAGAATTATCACGTTTCAGGTAAGACCCAGATGCAGACAACGTCGAAGTAACAACAGTTTATTAATCCAACAGGGGCAGGCAAAAGACAGGTCATGGGCAGGCAGAGGTCAGTAAACCAGATAGGTGGGGCAAAGGTACAGGACGGCAGGCAGGCTCAGGGTCAGGGCAGGCAAAATGGTCAACACTGTTAAAACAAGGAAACAGGAACAATCGAAAGACAGGAGCAGAGGGAAAACCGCTGGTAGTCTTATAGAAACAAAATGGCAACAGACAAACAGAGAACACAGGTATAAATACACAAGTGATAATGGGAAAGAAAGGGGACATCTGGAGGGGGGTGGATTCAATCACAAAGACAGCTGAAACAGATCAGGGTGTGTATATTAATAGGGTGAATCAGGATGTCCAGTCTTACCTTTCTTCTTCTTGGCTTTGGCCTTCTGTTTAAGGTCAACCTCAGCATAGGTCACATCAACATCAAGACCAGTTGCTGCTGAAAATGGACATTTCCAGTCAACAAATGAAGGAATTAGCCTATTGCATATTCTACTTCTTCTTTGAAACTCAAAAATCGCACATTTAGATTTCACTGATGGCCAATCTGTGGAATGGGTGTCACCTGTGGCCTTCCCTGTCTTGACCTCAGAATAGACTGGCTTTTCTTTTGGATCAGCTGGCATTTCTGAGGAGGAGGAGGAGGAGGAAGAGAGAATTTGTAAGTTTTTATCAAATTTGATGAGTAAATACACTGCTACATTTAGTATTAATTTATGTAACAGTTGAGAATTACTTTTCTTTTTCTTGTCGAACTTTTTGAGTTGAATCTGTATGTACGTCACCTCACTTGATCAAGCAGTAAGCAGCACCAGCATCTGCAATATACAGGTAATACACTAATATATCTACTTACTGTTAGTATGCTAGTAATATTAAACATATGAAGAACAACTGCAACAACAACTATATACTGTATTCATGCTAGACATAACATATAGTGTACAGTTCCACTGTCATTACTGTCTGAGGAAGTGATTGTATCGTAGATGTTAGCGCCACCTGTTGGTCAAGGAAGAGAGAGAAAGAGGAATTGGTTGGTTTTCCCTCAGCTTGCCTAGGGACATAGAGTACGGTAACATGTTGTATGCAAAGTGGATGGTGAAAAGTCAGTGTGTGGAGTTACAGAGAGAGGAGAGTGACAGTGGTCTGGACTAAGAGACTAACCATGCTGCAGACGTGTATACCCGGCATCAGGAGCTCGGCCCTGGGTAGATCCTTGGTCCTGTTTGGGGTCCAGGTTGGTCCTCTGGAGCTGGGGGGGTCCTACATGGAGAGAGATAGTCATGAAACACACAGCTTATATTTTACTGTATGAAACATGAACATAGTTGAAACAGGTGTACTCACAAGAATGTCCTGTTACAACAAGAACCTGCAATGAGAAATGTATATGATTATATCAGGTCTTTACAGTTTTGACACGTTTATATCGACACAGCAGTACCAGGATAAAGGCCAGTAGAACACCAGCAACAACCAGGCCCACAACCACTCCTACCTAGGACTGATGTAGAGGGTCCAGGAGTTACACCTGGAGAGGGAACAGCAAATCACCATCAGGTTCTGAGGTAGTTGTAGAAAATAAATAGTGGACAAAGGGAATATATATTTGACAACTGACTTGAGATCAGATGACCAGTCTGAGCTTGTAACTCCATACCTACAGTATGCTTTTTAACACAACAAATGACTGATGACCACAGATATTATGAACAGGTCATGTGATCATGACCGTTTTCTCACCTCTCACTGTCACCAAGCTCTCTGGTGATTCTCCTTCATTAGATTTACACTTATAGAAGCCTTCATCTGACTTGGAAACTACAGGGATGGTTATCTCTCCATTGGTCTCATTCCTGATGAGTACTCCATCTTTGTAGAAATTAACCCTGGGTTTGTTTCCTGATATATATTTGTACAGCTCATAGTCTCCCTCAGTCATGGGATAGGCAGGGCTCTCCAGAATCAGAGGGCCAACTGTGTAAAATAATATATAAATTAAACTGTAAATCTTGAGTAATCACTCACAATATATTAACCTCTTATGAGCTTACATTTGATAAAAGATACATTCATTCAGTTTCAGAATTGAACATTATCATACATTGAAAAGTAAAAAAGGTTAGTCACTGTTGTACAACAGATGTACCATCCACTGTGATGTTGACAGCATTACTGTACTCTGCTGATCCAGACTCACACCAGTAAACTCCACTGTCCTTTTTACGTGTGAATCTGATGGTACATGTGGACCCTGCTATTGATCCCCAGTTAGAGCCACACTCTGTCTCCACTGCTTTCTCTCTGTATCTCTTCAGTCCAGTCGTTCCTCTTCTCCTCACAGCTTAGTGAGAGAAACTTTGATGTAAAGTGTTGAGTTCTGTTTAGGTCTTATTTTGAGACACTGAAGGTTGTTGATCTGAAACAAAGAGTGACAGAGTCAAACGTTTACAGTGGTTATATATACACACACATGAGGGTGACTTAAATATGACTAAATGCAATTTCAATGCAGTTAGTTACCTCCTGACCAGAAAAACTGAGGTTCACTGTAGAGTGTGTCATAGACTGGGTCTCCTCTCCCAGCTCTACACACATATCCTCCTGTGTGACTAGGACCAGCAGGGATCAGAGTGTAGGAGTCTTTAGTAGTCCCACTGCCAGATAGAGGCTCTACAGAATAGGACCTGTCCAAAAGGGAGAGTAACCAAGCTGTGTAGGAAACAGCTTGGTACAAGGAAGAACCTCCAGCCTATAGATGACTCTTTAACCCCACAGCTCAGAGTAACTGTGTCTCCAGGGTTCAGCCACTGAGGAGAGACACTTAGGACAGTTTGGGGTTTATCTGTTATGAAGGAAATTACACAAATCAAATGTGCAGTCCTTAAAATGTTTACCAAGTTTGTTATTGTACCTTATCCCAAAATCAAACTATAGTTTTGTTCCATTATTGATCTTACTGTCTGCTTTTTCTTGCAATCCCTCAGAAACAGACTTACCTAACACAGCCAAGTGTATAGAGAAATGTAAAAATAGATAGAGGAACCAGGCTCTGAGGGGAACCAGTCCTCTGGCTGTGCCAGGTGGATATTATAAGAGTATATGGCCAGAGCTATGTGCATCCTTTCAAGCACACCCCTTTCATTAACCTGTTTGAGTTGTTCACAATTTTCGATGAACAAATAAGGTTTTATATGTGAGATGGTTGAATAAGGTGCAAAATGATTGACTTTTTTTATATTATTGTAACGGAATTCCTCTTCTTCAGATGAGCAGTAGCAAGGATCAGACCAATGTGCAGCGTGGTAAGTGTCTATAATGACATGTTTAATAAAATCAACAGAGCACTGAACAAAATAACAAAAGTAAACAACCAAAACAGTCCCGTATGGTGAAAACACTAACACAGGATACAACCACCCACAAAACACAATAGAAAACAGGCTACCTAAATATGGCTCCCAATCAGAGACAACGACAGACACCTGCCTCTGATTGAGAACCATACTAGGCCAAACACATAGAAATATAACAGAACAAAACATAGAAAACAGAATGCCCACCCCAACTCACACCCTGACCAACTAAAATAAAGACAAAAAAGGAACTAAGGTCAGAACGTGACAGTACCCCCCCCCCCCAGCCACAAAACTGGAACCTGTAGGGGTGGGTCTGGGTGGGCATTTACCGTGGTGGCGGCTCTGGAGCGGGACGTGGACCTCACTCCGCCATAGTCTCTGCCCACTTATGTGGCACCTTAGGAGTGGCGACCCTCACCACCGACCCCGGATTAGGGACCCTAGCACCGGAGAGACAGCCTGGTGTGGGGGGCTGCCACCGGAGGGCTGGTGCATGGAGGCGGCACCGGATAGACCGGACCAAGGAAGCGCGCTGGAGGTCTCGAGCACCGAGCCTGCACAACTCCACCTGGTTGGATACTCCCCGTAGCCAGGCCAGTGCGGTCTTTTCTACCTCGCCGCACTGGCCTGGCTACGGGGAGTATCCAACCAGGTGGAGTTGTGCAGGCTCGGTGCTCGAGACCTCCAGCGCGCTTCCTTGGTCCGGTGAACCGGGGACACCATGCGTAGGGCTGGTGCCATGTACCCCGGCCCGAGGAGAGGCACTGGAGACCAGATGCGCTGAGACGGCTTCATGGCACCTGGCTCGATGCCCACTCTAGCCCGGGCGATACGAGGTGCTGCGCTGTAACACACTGGGCTATGCCTGCACACCGGGGACATCTTGCGCCTCACGACATAACACCTCTCTCCACACCTCCACACCTCTCTCACGGTCCACCTCTCTCCACAGTAAGCACGGGGAGTTGGCGCAGGTCTCCTACCTGACTTAGCCACACTCCCCGTGTGCCCCCTCCAATACATTTTTGGGGCTGCCTCTCGTCCCAGCTGCGCTGCCGTGCTGCCTCCTCATATCGCTGCCTCCAGCTCTGCCTTGGGGCGGCGATATTCCCCAGCCTGTGACCAGGGTCCCTTGCCATCCAGAAACTCCTCCCATGTCCATGAGTCCCGAGATTTTTGATGCTGCCCGTTACCACGCTGCTTGGTCCTTGAGTGGTGGGTGGTTCTGTAACAGAATTCCTCTTCTTCAGAGGAGGAGTAGCAAGGATCAGACAAATGTGCAGTGTGGTAAGTGTCCATAAAGATATATTTAATAAAATCAACAGAACACTGAAAAAAAGTACAAACAAATAACTGAAACAGTCCCGTATGGTGAAAACACTAGCACAAGATACAACCACCCTGTCACGCCTTGGTCTTAGTATTTTGTGTTTTAGTTAATTAGTTGGTCAGGCCAGGGTGTGACATGGGTTTATTGTTTGTTGTATTTCTTAGTGGGGTTTTTTAGTTATTGGGATTGTGGCTGATTAGGGGTGTTTGTTGCATAGGTTTGGCTGCCTGAGGCGGTTCTCAATCAGAGTCAGGTGATTCTCGTTGTCTCTGATTGGGAACCGTATTTAGGTAGCCTGGGTTTCACTTTGTATTTCGTGGGTGATTGTTCCTGTCTCTGTGTTAGTGTTCACCAGACAGGCTGTATAGGTTTTTCACGTTCCGTTTGTTGTTTTTGTATTTATATGTTATTTCATGTATCGTCATTTGTTTCATTAAAGACATGAGTAACCAACACGCTGCATTTCGGTCCGACTTTCTTGCGACAAACGAAGAACGCCGTTACAGAATCACCCACCACACACGGACCGAGCAGCGTGTTAACAGGCAGCTGGAGCAGCGGAAGGAGGACGTTATGGACAGCAGAGGATTGGAGTATACGACGTGGGAAGAAACAGACAGGTGGGCGGCCGACCCAAAGAGAGTGCCGGAGCCCGCCTGGGATTCGCTGGAGCAGTGCGAAGAGGGCTATAGGAGAATGGAGTCGAATAGAGTGACACGGCTGCGCAGAGCGAAACCAGAAAATCAGCCCCAAAAATTTCTTGGGGGGGGGGGGCTCAGAGGGAGAGTGGCTGAGTCAGGAGACAGACCTGAGCCAACTCTCCCTGTTTATCGTGAGGAGCCAAGGAGGAGACCAGAACCGGTGTTGGAGGTGAGCGAAGCAGAGACTGTGAAGGAGTTAATGGGGAAATTGGAGGAGAGAGTAATGAGGGAGTTGCTAGTTTGGTGCTTTAGGTATAAGATTAGTCCGACGGAGCGTGTCGGGGATTTAATGGCACCTGGGTCAGCGCTCCATACTAGTCCTGAGGTGCGTGTTAGTCGGCTGGTGAAAAATGTGCCAGCCTCACGCACTAGGCCTCCTGTGTACCTACCTAGCCTTGCACGTCCTGTGCCAGTCCTGCTCTCAGGCTCTCCAGTACACCTTCACGGTCCAGTCCATCCTGTGCCACCTTCACACACCAGTCCTCCGATGGTAGACCCCCGCACCAGGCTTCCTCTGTGTGTCCTCGATCCAGTACCACCAGTTCCAGTACCACGCACCAGGCCTTCAGTGCGCCTCGCCTGTTCAGCGCAGCCAGCGCTTTCTCCCTCTCCTGCGCTGTCGGAGTCTCCCGCCTGTTCAGCGTTTCTAGAGCCTTCCTCCTCTACAGCGCTGCCGGAGCCTCCTGTCTGTATACAGCAGCCTGAGCTGCTAGTCTGCATGGAGCAGCTAGAGCTGCCAGTCTGCATGGAGCAGCCAGAGTTGCCAGTCTGCATGGAGCAGCCAGAGTTGCCAGTCTGCATGGAGCAGCTAGAGCTGCCAGTCTGCATGGGGCAGCCAGAGCTGTCAGTCTGCTTGGAGCAGCCAGAGTTGCCAGTCTGCATGGAGTTGCCAGTCTGCAAGGAGCTGCCAGTCTGCAAGGAGCTGCCAGTCTGCAAGGAGCTGCCAGTCTGCATGGAGTTGCCAGTCTGCATGGAGTTGCCAGTCTGCATGGAGTTGCCAGTCTGCATGGAGTTGCCAGTCTGCAAGGAGCTGCCAGTCTGCAAGGAGCTGCCAGTCTGCAAGGAGCTGCCAGTCTGGAAGGAGCTGCTAAAGCTGTTAGTCTGCATGGAACAGTCAGAGCTGTCAGTCTGCAAGAAGCCGCCAGAGCTGTCCATCTGCATGGAGCAGCCAGAGCCGCCAGTCAGCATGGAGCAGCCAGAGCCGCCAGTCAGCATGGAGCAGCCAGAGCCGCCAGTCAGCATGAAGCAGCCAGATCTGCCAGTCAGCCAGACTCTTCCAGATCTGCCAGTCAGCCAGACTCTTCCAGATCTGCCAGTCAACCAGACTCTTCCAGATCTGCTAGTCAACCAGACTCTTCCAGATCCGCCAGTCAGCCAGGATCTGCCGGATTCAACTGCCTGGCTGGGCTACATCTCAGTACTGGGCTTCCTCTCAGTCCCGGGCTGCCCCTCGGTCCCGAGCTGCGCCTCAGTCCTGAGTTGCCCCTCAGCCACGAGCTGCTCCTCAGTTCAGTGGGGTTCTGGGTGAGGACTATTCGGCCATGGTCGGCGGCGAGGGTGGATCATCCCAGGACGCGAAGGGGAGGAACTATGACATTTATGGAGCGGGTTCCACGTCCCGAGCCGGAACCGCCACCATGGACAGACGCCCACCCGTTACACACCCACAAAACACAACAGAAAGCAAGCTACCTAAATATGGCTCCCAATCAGAGACAATGACTGACACCTGCCTCTGATTGAGAACCATACTAGGTCAAACACATAGAAATATAACAACAGAACAAAACATAGAAAAACAACATAGAATGCCCACCCCAACTCACGCCTAGACCAACTAAAATAAAGACATAAACAAGGAACCAAAGTCAGACAATTATTATTTATGCCCAGGGTCCTATAAGAGATCTTTGCCACCTCTCATGAACAGGGTTGTGACAAAAACTCACAGTCATTATTATGTTTAATAAATGTGTCGTATAGTATGTGTGTGGCAGGCAAAAAACAACATTTGAGAGTGATCTGAACCTTGTGCTATAGGGGGTGTGCGACTATAAAAAGTTTGGGAACCACTTGTGTAGACCAATTAGGGTTTCCAATCTCTCCAAAATATTGTGGTGATCCATGATGTCAAAAGCAGCAGTAAGATCTAGGAGCACGAGCACAGATGCAGAGCCTTGGTCTGACAACATTAAAATGTTATTTACAACCTTCTGGAGTAGGGTCCAATATGCAGCTTCAGGATTTAGAGGCCATGGCTATTTTAATAAATGTGTCAAGAGACAGGATAAAACTTGATTGTCTCTATTGATCCTAGGTCCTGGCAGTTCTTTGCAGACTCAGGACAACTGAGTGTTGGAGAAATACGCAGATTCAAAGAGGAGTCCATAATTTGATTTCTAATGACCACCATCTTTTCATCCAAGAAGTTCATGAATTCATCACTGTTGAAGTGAAAACCATCCTCTCTTGTTGAATGCTGCTTTTTTGTTAGCTTTGCAACACTATTGAAAACACATTTTGGATTGTTCTTATTCTCCTAAATTAGGTTGGAAAAATAGGATGATCCAGCAGGAGTGAGGGCTCTTCGATATTGCACGGTACTGTCTTTTTATTTAATTTAATTGATTTAACCTTTATTTAACCAGGTAGGCTAGTTGAGAACAAGTTCTCATTTGCAACTGCGACCTGGCCAAGATAAAGCATAGCAATTCGACACATACAACAACACAGTTACACATGGAATAAACAAACATACAGTCAATAATACAGTAGAAAAAAAGAAAACAAAAAATCTATATACAGTGGCTTTCCAAGCTAGTCGGAAGACATTTTGTGGAGCCCAATTTCCGTTCCAATTTTCTGGAAGCTTGCTTCAGGGCTCGGGTATTTTCTGTATACCAGGGAGCAATTTTTAATTTTTTTTTTTTTTTTTAGCCATGAGACTACATCTAGGTTATTACGCAAGTTTAAATTGTTAGGTGGTTAACTGATATTTGTATTCCGACGTCCTTGGGTAGGTGGAGGGAGTCTGGAAGGGCATCTAGGAATCTTGTGGTTATCAGAGAATTTATAGCACAGCTTTTGATGATCCTTGGTTGGGGTCTGAGCAGATTATTTGTTGCGATTGCAAATGTAATAAAATGGTGGTCCGATAGTCCAGGATTATTTAGACCTACAAAATGTATTCCACAGGACAGAACTAGATCCAGTGTATGACTGTGGCAATGAGTAGGTCCAGAGACATGTTGGACAAAGCCCACTGTGTCGATGATAGCTTCGAAAGCCTTTTGGAGTGGGTCTGTGGACTTTTCCATGTGAATATTAAAGTCACCAAAAATGTGAATATTATCTGCCATGACTACAAGTCCCGATAGGAATTCAGGGAACTCAGTGAGGAACGCTGTATATGGCCCAGGAGGCCTGTAAACAGTAGCTATAAAAAAGGGATTGAGTATTAATGACAGAAGTTCAAAAGACCAAAATGCAGTTATTATTATAATTTTTTCATGAAATTTGCTGTGGTAAGTGTTAGCAACACCTCCGCCTTCACAGGATGCGCGGGGATATGGTCAATATTGTATCCAGGAGGAAAGGCCTCATTTAACACAGGGAATTCATCAGGCTTGAGCCATGTTTCAGTCAGGTCAATCACATCAAGATTATGATCAGTGATTAGTTCATTGACCATGATTGCCTTGGAAGTGAGGGATCTAACATTAAGTAGCCCTATTTTGAGATGTGAGATATCACAATCTCTTTCAATAATGACAAGAATGGAGGAGGTCTTTATTCAAGTGAGATTGCTAAGGCGAACACTGCCATGTTTAATTTTGCTCAACCTAGATTGAGGCACAGACACGGTCTCAATGGGGATAGCTGAGCTGAATACAATGACTGTGCTAGTGGCAGACTCCACTAAGCTGGCAGGCTGGCTAAGAGCCTGTTGCCTGGCCTACACCCTATTTCAATGTGAAGCTAGAGGAGTTAGAGCACTGTCGATGTTAATAGATAAGATGAAAGCACCCATCCAGCTAAAAGGGAATCCGTCAATCCTCAACAGGCCAAATTCTATCTTTTGGTTTTCAACCAGCGACTGAGTTGTGAGACTCTGCTGTAGAGCTCATCACTCTCCCCAACTGGGAGAGGGCCATTGGTCACATAGCAACAACATAACCCCTCAGTCTACTGGGTCTGCCCTCTTATTTCTTCCAGTCTCTATGCCATCATATTAGTACAGGCATGGACCACTTCTCTATTGGTTCATATCAGTAGAATCTAAATGTGGTTTACAGAAGACTGAGAGCAATATGGTGCTGTCACGTCCTGACCATAGAGAGTCCTTATTTTCTATGGTAGAGTAGGTCATGGAGTGACTGGAGGGTTAGTCTAGTTTGTTATTTCTATGTGGGGTCTAGGTTTGTTTTTCTATGTTGGTGATTGTGTATGATTCTCAATTAGAGGCAGCTGGTAATCGTTGTCTCTAATTGGGGATCATATTTAAGTAGCTGTTTTTCCCACCTGTGTTTATGAGAGTATTTTCAGTAAGTGTATGTAGCACTCTGTAGTCACGGTTCGTTGTTTGTTTATTGTTTTTGTTAAGTTTCACTATTAATAAATTACGTGGAACTCAACATTTGCTGTGCCTTGGTCCATAACTACAAACGATCGTGACCGGTACATAGAGATTTTGTTTGAAAGTATTGCTTTAGATTATAAGAAGTGTAAAGAATGTTCAAGATGTAAATGCATTGTTTCAACTCAGCAATACAGACTGTAAAAGGAATAAGTCCTTTTACAGTCTTTTCCCCAGTCCCCCGGGGAAATAGTTAGCTAACAATATTCAAAATACAGATAAATACATCAATCATACTCACAGAGTATCACATAAAGTGAAGTGTGCTCCATTCTGAGCCGCTGGTAAGTGACTGTCAACACCAGCACTCCTTCAGTTCCTGAGGCTGTGACACGAATGGGGCTTTGACAGAATTAGAAAGGTACACACGCTTATTGAGGAACAGAAAAAAATAGCATCTGATGTCATGTTCATCTCTAAACAACGTCCTCTTGCTGTAAATTAAATCAACATTCTGTTCTTGAGTTACAGCAAAAATAAGGTGGGTCTATCAACTGTTGAAAGTAATAACCCAGGAATATAGTGATCACAGTGACAGATTGAATGTAAAAGGTACATTAAAAAGTGAACTATACAATATGTATGCTGAAAGAACATAGATATTCTTCTCTCTGAAAAGAACATACATCCCTGCACACCTTTTCATGTGTACTCATTAGCCCAACAACTAGGTTTTTGCATGACTACAACCATATCTCTATTTGACAGGTTCCCACAACGCCTTCCTTCACAAAACCACTCTACTACATTTGAAGAGAGCCAACCATGACCACTCAACTATGACAAACAGATGTGAAAGTTCCTCAGCCTTTAAATTTCATACAAAGGTCACTGAAAAAAGTAAAAACTTAACCAATTGCTTAATTAGTGTTATTAACTTCTTGAAACTAGGGGGCACTATTTTCATTTTTGGAAAAATAACGTTCCCAATGTAAACAGGCTATTTTTCAGGACCAGATAATAGAATATGCTTTAATTGACAGCTTAGGATAGAAAACACTCTAAAGTTTCCAAAACTGTAAAAATATTGTCTGAGTATAACAGAACTGATATTGCAGGCAAAAGGGTTTGGCCGGCTGGGATATCATTGTCTCTTTGTGCACTAGTGACTCCTGTGGTGTGCTGGGTGCAGTGCATGCTGACCAGGTCACGAGGTGTACTGTGCTTCCTCCGACACGTTGGTGCGGCTGGCTTCCGGGTTGGATGCATGCTGTGTTAAGAAGGCTTGGTTGTGTTGTGTTTCAGAGGACGCGTGGCTCTCGACCTTCGCATCTCCTGAGTCCGTACAGGAGTTGTAGCAATGAAACAAGACAGTAACTACTAACAATTGGATACCATGAAAAGGGGGGTCATTTTTTAAAAATAATTTTAAAAATAAATAAATAAAACTTGCTTAAATCAACCGAATTTAAGAGTAAACGTTCTTGAAAGAAAATGTCAGAGTGTATAGGCCCTAGCAGATGAAATTGATTCTGCACAGTAGCGAGCGCGTGCCTCCAGTCCTTTGTTTGCACCGGTGGAAAGGTCTGTAGATTCCATAGAGACTCCTGCAGTATCCTTGCTAAACAACCTGGTGCTGAATTGTGTCTTGAGAGTGTCTTTGGAGTAGTTGAGAAAACACTCCATGATGGCCCTATAAGGGTATGTAACACTGCTTTGACTGATTAGGCGTTCACCCAAAGTCACATCCACTTGGGAGAAGATGGTGGCCACTGGGTAATTAATAAAGATGAATGCAATATTAGCACCATCTCTTTTGGACACTTTTAGAAGTAAATGCACCAAGGTGTTGTTGAGGTCCAGATAGTTGTCACAGTGGCCTGGTATGAACAATTCTATAGGTCCGATGTCTGTAATGGCAGAGAGTGGGGCTATCTCCACATAACTGTACCTATCTATTGAATGTTGGGTTAAGGGGGCAGTGAGAAGATCAAGCTGTCTTTATAGCTTCAGAGGATATGCGGTGTAAAAGAGCCATGTTGCTTGTTCTTTAAGAAAATACAGCAGAGTATTATTTTTGTCATTTTTGGTCCAGACCTCCTCACTTTGCCACATCTTTGACTTCCTGAGTTTCTTTTAACTGTTAACCTCCGCTTTTTAGGGGTAAGCCTGTGCCTTATACCTGGAGGTCTCTTTTGTGGTCTTCGAGACAACATCATAAGCCCCAAGCCTTCTTGATGCTTGGCATCTGGTGACGCCCTTCTGGTCATAGAATTGGCTACAACCTCACTTACTATATTTTTAGCCGCTGATTTTAAATGTGGTTTGGCTATGTTGAGGCCTCTCTTCATAAATGGTAAAACCATCCTAAAGAGCTTACGAAATATACCTGCTAGTGTTCTGGGGCCGCATGTCTTGTTCTGGGCTTTATTTGTAATGCCTCTGCCGCAAATACAACCCCCCCCCAGACATTCCTACTTCATAGAAGACAACAACCCTAAGGGCAATAAAATAGGGTGGGTGTGGGGTCACTCTCTTTGAAATGTTCAAACACACCCCCCCAGTTCAACCAGGTCCCCACACATCAATCATCATAACAACTTCAAAGGAATAGATGCAGTATAGATATAAAATAACACACCCTCTAACACCTGACAACAGGATGTCCTGTCCGGATGCCCATATTTGGGCATGTACGTGTCATTCGGACATAGGGTCATAAATCAACATTTTGACGCGTCCCGTCTACTTTATTCTCTCTCAGGACCGGCTGATAGCCCAACATGCACTGAAACGGTGACAAGTCCGTGGAGGAGTGGCGAAGTGAATTCTAAGCCATCTCGGCCCATGGGACGAACCTCGCCCACTCTCAAGGTCGGTCCTGGCAATACGACCGCAGAAACCTGCCCACATCCTGGTTCACTCTCTCCACCTGCCCATTACTCTCGGGTTTAAAACCAGAGGTCAGGCTGATCGAGACCCCCAGACACTCCATGAACGCCTTCCAAACCCAGGAAGTGAACTGGGGACCCCGATCAGAAACTATATCCTCAGGCACCCCGTAGTGACGGAAGACGTGTGTAAACGGGGCCTCCGCAGTCCAGACCACAAGACGACCTGGAAGATACCACAAAGGACAGGGAAAACCAGAGCATCACACCACCAGCTTCAAGTAAATAGTGTGCATTAGTTTTCCGATTGAGCGATTGTTTGTGGCATACAGTATGTATTTATGTGAGAATAGCTTCCCAGGTCCATTAAAGACCAATGTTCCTTAGCCTTCCTTCCCAAAAGAAAGATTTTCCGTGGTGCCCCGACTTTTTAGTTAATTAAATTGACATGATTACTGTAATGACGTAATAATAATCCAAAACACACAGAGAAGAAAGAGTAGAGAAAGAGCAGAGACTTCATTTTGATGAGGGCTGCTGTTCTATAACATCATTCCTGTATGTTAGCTGAAAAAGAAGTCACATTCTATAGTTGCTCTCTGAAAATACTCCTTCACTCAGCTTGAGAGTTAGAAGATGAAGCGTGGGTGTGTTTGGGGTCTGTCACTGTGTTGATCAGTCTGATGGTGGTGGTTTTGGAGCACGTGTTTCCTACTGCTGCTGGTTGTGTGTTTAACGGTCATGGTGTTTCACAGATACCGGTAGCCTTGTTACTTTATAAACAGACCACTCAATGTTGCAGAGAAAGTAGGTAGATAGAGGGCTCAGGCGAAGAGAGAGAGCGAGATAGAGAAAGAAAGACGAAGAGTGAGGGGGGAGAGAGTGTGAGAGGGGGGATTAGAGAGAGCGAGAGAGAGCAAAAATGTCTGTGCAGTTTCCTCTTGGCGTCATATGCCTGCAGAAGTGTTTGCATGACTTCTTCTGCATGCTCATTGGTCAGTGTGGCTGAGGGACATGAAACACCCACCAACTTTATCGGAAGGCAGTAGGTCTCAGAGGCCCCCCTTCTACGTTTCAGGAAACATCTTGTGGTGATGCCACTTCCTGTGACTGTTTCTCAGAAGCAGTGACAATGACCTGGCTGCCGGCTGTCTGTCTGACCACAAACATAAACACATAGACACAGAAACCCTCTAACTGGAACAGTGACCTACCAGACCATGCAGGGACACTAGAAATAGCAGTAAGAGTCACACACCACTAATGTCATTAATCATCATGACCTGTCTGTAGGTTGAGGAGGCAATATGGGAGAAATGGTAGTCATTCATACGTGGTTACTAGATCCTCAGAACTCCTGCAGAGTATATGACCTAATAAAACCGAGAGGAACTATTCTTTTCAGGCACAATCTTCCCCAAAAAGTAATTCTGAAAATCTCAATGGGTCTTCAGCTGATGGGGTGCAGCATTTGACCTTTACTCTTGGGGCATTTTTGTTATATTCTTCAAGATTCAATGGGTAGATGTAATTATGTCCAAAAATGGATGCAGAAATAGCAGATTGCCCTTTAACTCACACATTGTGGAGTCGGAGATCTATACTCGGCTGAAAGGAGGTATGATCAAAGGAAGTTTTATGGAAAAGTTGATGATGATGATGACAATATCCATTTACTGTAAGAAAGCTTTCATGCCATCTGGTGGAAGAAAATAGTTTATTAACAAAGCACAACGCAAAGATATTGTAAAAGTACAAGCCATTAGAAGAAAACGTGAATAATACTTGTTGGAAATTCATGTACAGATATTTTATTCTATCATCTGAATGACAGATATAAATCAACATCACAATTCAATACACAAAACAAAGCAGATACAATTACTGCAGCTGCAGAAAAGATCCAAGACAGGATCTTTGTCCTGGAGTGAACATTCCCAATGGCCTTCAGAGCCTCAAGTTCGCATGTCATGTCTTGGTCCAGTTCACACCCCAATGAATGTAACAGAGCATTTTTAATTCACCACTACACCATTAAACTTGACCGAGAAGTTGGAAGAGTTTTTTCACTTTGTGTTTGGAACCAAACATGATACATTCTGTCTTGCCTAAATGGATAACCACTTATTGACTTTAGTCAGTTGGCTGCTTAGGGTCTTTTCAACTGTCTCCTTATTCTAATGTGAAACCAAGAGGTTAGAATCATCCCCAAACAGGATCTATTGCATGTGCTTGCTTGCATGATGAAGTAAGAAAAACCGTCAGCTTTCTCTAACTTTGTTGTTGGTATTTGCATGGTGTGTGTTGAATGTATAATGCCTAGTCATCAGTGATTGGTTGGATATCTCAAAACATTTGCTTTACTACTGTTTGAACACCTACATAATACCTATATTCAGGAACATATCAAAATGTATCTATTCTGCAGTTATGAATGAGTGCCGATGGTGTGGTTGTGTCAGCAGCTGTTGCAGTGCTTCTAGAACGCAACAGATCTTAAAATCCTGTGCCTAATTGCTGTCATTCATTAAAATTATTGTTTCTATTACATAATATGATACATTGCCAGACTAGGATAACTGCAGTTATGTCTTTAATACTTCAAAGAACTGTAACAGTATTTCTTTCTTAATACATTGACATTTTCTTGTTGTAAGGGTTTATAAAACATTACTTCAGACTGATATGTAATTATAATGTTGCCCATGCAGTATATGATGCATTTCTGGTGAATAATTACACATTAAACACATTGGTATTTGTACTTGTGAGCTGAAGAGGGGTTATCAGATCCACCACTACTTCTCTTTTCCTGTCATCTCATCCTGTTCTACTGAATGTGGGGGAGGAGTGGACTTTAATGAAGTTAAAAAGGACACACACACAGATACATAAAGATATAAAGTGAAAATATGCAATGTGCCACAAACAGCATAAATGAAACCTGGAAATGCGCTGTATATAAATCCAATCCATTATAATCTATTATCGAATAGATAGGACATTGCTTGCAGTTTATTATTGTGTAATTTTTCATGTAGGCACACTGTAACAAGTATTACAGTCACACTGTAACAAGTATTGGAGTGTAACAATAAGTAATTACAACACTTGCTACATTGTACTACATGAATAATTACACAGTAATAAGATCATTGTAATTTAGTGTGCAACCATCGATTGATGTCAGAATTATTAAATATATATATATATATATATTTACCCTTTATAATGTGTGAAATGATATTGCAGAATTCAACTCAGAAGTTGTATATTCACCTGGATCCCAGTTCGAGGGGAGACTAAAGCTGAACACCAAAACTTCAGTTTAACAGTCAGAGAACTGACAAGATTCAGGGGATCTAAACTATGACAGGTGAAGGGGACAAAGGTCAGAATGGCAGTAAGACCATCACTCTGAAGGTCCACGGCAGGCTGTTATCACCATTTTTGCATCCTATTTTGATATAATTCTTATTTATATCCATAACCATGGCTGATGATCTTTAAACTATAACACAAGTTTTGTGGTTTCATACTGACCTTACTCACCAAGCGTTGTTAAATATCCATCACATTTTCATGTTGTCTTTCTCCTGGTGGTATGGCTATGGTAGGACTGATTATGAGTCTCTATCTCTCTCCTGGTTGGTCAGAGCCTATATCCACGGTGGCGATCCAGACAGACATCAAACTATTGGCCAACCACTCTTGTACGGTAAAAACCTGATTTTGCTATGTTTTATATGCAGCACCAGTCAAGCACCAGTTTTGCTATTTTCTACAATATAGAATAACAGTTAAGCCTTCAAAACTATGAAATAACACATATGGAATCATGTAGTAACCCAACATGTGTTAAACAAATCTAAATATATTTTATATTTGAGATGAAAGCATTGCACACTCTTGGCATTCTCTCAACCAGCTTCATGAAGTAGTCACTTGGAATGCATTTCAAGTAACAGGTGAGCATTGTTAAAAGTTATTTTGTAGAATTACTTTCCTTTTTAATATGTTTGAGCCAATCTGTTGTGTTGTGACAAGGTAGGGGTGGTATACAGAAGATAGCCCTATTTGGTAAAAGACCATATTTTGGTAAAAGTCCATATTATGGCAAGAACAACTCAAATAAGCAAAGAGAAAAGACAGTTCATCACTACTTTATTAAATTAGGTAATTAGTCTTCATACACAAACACATGTTGAAATCTTGAATCCATTTTTATCAACTATTTACCTCTAAAAATAACTAAGTGGTATGTTCTAGAGTGTATAGTGTGAGACACATGTACAACATGTGTGACGAAACCAACATGGGGAGAGACAGGTTACAGGGGAAATCAGTTAAAAATCATAACTATTATTGTGTTTACTCGGGAAAACATCAGGGGTTTCTTATCACTCGCTTCAGGACTGTATCTACTCCACATTCTTGTGGAGTAGAAACTAATATGGTCACTGGTCACATAGCAACAACATAACCCCTCAGTCTACTGGATCTGCCCACTTATTCCTTCCTCTCTCAGTCCTTCACTCTGAGGTTATCATATTAGTACAGACATGGACCACATCTCTATGGGTTCATATAAGTCAACTTAGAATATAGTTTACAGAAAACTGAGAGCACTATGGTGCATAGAGATTTTGATTTTTACACAATAAGAAGTGTTTAGGAATGTTCAAGATGTAAAAGCATTGTTTCAACTCAGCAATACAGACCGTAAAAAGGAATATGTCCTTGAATTAAATTAAATTTTAAAGAAATACAATGATGTGGGGATTCATCACTTTCTATTTAACATATGAGAATTAATACAGTATAGAAAATACAACAGACATGCCATGTACAGTACCAGTCAAAGGTTTGGACACATCTACTCATTCCAGTTTTTTTTGTTTTTTAAAACTATTTTTTACATAGTGTAATAGTGAAGACATCTGTACTATGAAAAAAAAACACATATGGAATCATGTAGTAACCAAAAAAGTGTTAAATAAATCAGAATATATTTCCTCAATTTTAGATGCTTCAAAGTAGCCACTCTTTGCCTTGATGACAGCTTTGCACACTCTTGGCATTCTCTCAACAAGCTTCATAAGGAATGCTTTTCCAACAGTCTTGAAGGAGTTCCAACACATGCTGAGCACTTGTTGGCAGCTTTTCCTTCACTCTGAGGTTCAATTCATCCCAAATCATTTCAACTGGGTTGAGGTCGGATGATTGTGGAGGCAAGTACATCTGAAGCAGCACTCCATCACTATCAATTCATCCCAAATCATTTCAACTGGGTTGAGGTCGGATGATTGTGGAGGCAAGTACATCTGAAGCAGCACTCCATCACTATCCTTCTTAGTCAAATAGCCCTTACACAGCCTGGAGGTGTGATTTGGGTTATTGTCCCACTAAGAACAAACCAGATGGGATGGTGTATCGCTGCAGAATGCTGTGGTAGCCGTGCTGGTCAAGTGTGCCTTGAAATCTAAATAAATCACTGACAGCGTCACCAGCAAATCAACCCCACACCATCACACCTCCTCCTCCATGCTTCACGGTGGGGACCACATATGCTGAGATCATCCATTCACCTACTCTGTGTCTCATAAAAGACATGGCTGTTGGACCAAAAATCTGAAGTTTGGACTCATCGGACTAAAGGACAGATCTCCACTGGTCTAATGTCCATTGCTCGTGTTTCTTGGCCCAAGCAACTCTCTTCTTCGTATCGGTGTTCTTTAGTAGAGGTTTCTTTGCAGCAATTCGACCATGAAGGCCTGATTCACTCTGATTCTTCTGAACAGTTGATGTTGAGATGTGTTTGTTACTTGAACTCTTGTGAAGCATTTATTTGCAGCAGAGGTAACTCTGGGTCTTCCTTTCCTATGGCGGTCCTCACAAAAAACAGTTTCATCATTGCGCGTGTTGGCTTTTGCGACTGCGCTTAAAGAAACTTTTAAAGTTCTTGAAATTTTCTGGATTGACTGATCTTCATGTCTTAACCTCTCTTGAGTAGGGGGCATTATTTTCAAGTCCGGATGAAAAGCGTGCCCAAAGTAAACTGACTGTTACTCAGGCCCAGAATCTAGGATATGCATATAATTGGTAGATTTGGATAGAAAACACTGTAAAGTGTAAAACTGTTAAAATAATGTCTGTGAGTATAACAGAACTGATATGGCAGGTGAAACCCCCTGGACAAACCATCCCCCCCCAAAAAAAAGATTCCGCCTACCACTATTGGTTTCACCTGCCATGGTTGTCACTTTTATTTTAATGCGAAGTCCTCCCAGATTGCAGTTCCTAGGGCTTCCACTAGATGTCAACAGTCGTTAGAAAGAGTTTCAGGCTGGTTTTTGAGCCAGAAATTGTAGTTTTTCTAGGTGGCCCATTTTGGCTGTAGTGTTTCCAAGCGCGTGAATGAGAGCGCGTTCTGTGGTATTTTTCTCTGGTAAAGACTAAGGATTCTCTTATCGTTTATTTACATATTAGGGTACCTAAGGTTTGATTATAAACGTTGTTTGACTTGTTTGGAAAAGTTTATTAGAAACGTTTGGGATTAATTTTGTATGCATTTTAATGGAGGGAAACTGGGTGGATTATTGACTGAAGTGCGCCAGCCAAACTGAGTTTTTATGGATGTAAAGAATGACATTATAAAACAAAAGGACCATTTGTGATGTAACTGGGACCTTTTGGAGTGCCAACAGAAGAAGATCATCAAAGGTAAGGCATTTATTATAGAGCTATTTCTGACTTTCGTGTCGCACCTGCCTGGTTGAAATATGTTTTTCATGGTTTTGAATGCGGGGCGCTGTCCTCAGATAATCGCATGGTGTGCTTTTGCCGTAAAGCCTTTTTTGACAGAGCGGCTGGATTGACAAGAAGTTAAGCTTTAATTTGATGTATTACACTTGTAATTTTATGAAAGTAAAACATTTATAATTCTGTAGTTTGAATTTCATGCTCTGCAATTTCACCGGATGTTGGCCAGGTGGGACACTACCGTCCCACCTGCCCATAAGAAGTTAATTATGACTTTAAGAGAAAAACAAATAAAACATTAATGGAAATGAAGTCAGTTTCATGCTTTAGCTTTGTTTTTGGTGTTTTTGGTGTGCCCTTATTGAGAAAACAGTGCAAAAGCTTAGTAAATGGCACTCAAAGGAAATTGCAGCAAATATTGACTCTGTACCAGCACCCCCCTGTATAGATTGTTATTTTTTACTGCTGCTCTTTAATTAATTGTTACTTTTATCTCTTATTCTTATCCATGTTTTTTTAAACTGCACTGTCGGTTAGTGGCTCGTAAGTAAGCATTTCACTGTAAGGTCTACACCAATTGTATTTGGTGCATGTGACTAATAACAACAGTAACATGAATATGGCATGTTGTTATTTATTTCATGTTTATATTGGTGCAATGTGAATTTCTTTGTTGTAGTGTTGAGTACATACATCTACTCTGGACACTGAAGACGATGGTGGTAGATATTTGTACACTTGATCAAGCCTCCATCTCTTAATGCTTCATCAAATGTTTTATTTGTCATTTTTAAAGCTGCTTTTGGATAGACATATTTTGTGTTTTGAGTGACTCAAAAGGATCCGCCCCTTTTTTCTTAAGGATCCGCCCCTTTCCCCACAATTTTCACCTAAAATGACATAACCAAATCTAACTGCCTGCAACTCAGGCCCTGAAGCAAGGATATGCATATCCTTGGTACCATTTGAAAGGAAACAATTTGAAGTTTGTGGAAATGTGAAAGGAATGTAGGAGAATATAACACAATAGATCTGGTAAAAGATCATACAAAGGAAAATACAACTTTTACTTTGTATTTTTTTTGTACTAGCATTATTGAAACACAAGAGAAAGGCCATAATGTATTATTACAGCTCTTCTGTTCAAAATGTTGTATCAAGTCAACCCAAATGTGTCTAATTTGTTTATTAATAACTTTTCATGTTCAAAATTGTGCACTCTCCTCAAGAAATAGCATGGGACTCTCATGATCATTGATGCCCCACGAGGTGAGATCTTACATGGAGCCCCAGACCGAGGGTGATTGACCTTCTTCCATTTTCTAATAATTGCGCCAACAGTTGTTGCCTTCTCACCAAGCTGCTTTCCTATTGTCCTGTAGCCCATCCCAGCCTTGTGCAGGTCTACAATTTTATCCCTGATGTTCTTACACAGCTCTCTGGCCTTGGCCATTGTGGAGAGGTTGGAGTCTGTTTGATTGAGTGTGTGAACAGGTGTCTTTTATACAGGTAACGAGTTCAAACAGGTGCAGTTAATACAGGTAATGAGTGGAGAAGAGGAGGGCTTCTTAAAGAAAAGCTAACAGGTCTGTGAGAGATGGAATTCTTACTGGTTGGTAGGTGATCAAATACTTATGTCATGCAATAAAATGCAAATGAATGACTTAAAAATCATACAATGTGATTTTCTGGATTTTGTTTTAGATTCCGTCTCTCACAGTTGAAGTGTACCTATGATAAAAATTACAGACCTCTACATGCTTTGTAAGTAGGAAAACCTGCAAAATCGGCAGTGTCTAAAATATTTGTTCTCCCCACTGTATGTCTATGTCCTGGGAAATATTCTTGTTACTTACATCCTCATGCTAATTGTATTAGCCTACATTAGCTCAACCGTCCCGTGGAAAAGGCCACCGATCCCGAATTAAGCAATTGCTGGTTTTATTTTGTGCAGGACAGGAAATGGGTGTTCTGACCATACAACTCAAATCCTCCCAGATATTCAGTGGAGAGTCTGTCACTCTCAGTTGTAACATACAGAGGGGAGAAGTCACTGCCTGGAAATACACATGGAGGAAGGATGATGTAGACTTCCTCAGTCGCGAGCATGAATATGAAATCAGTGAGATTAAAGATTTCAGACATTGGTGACTACAGTTGTCTGGGTACACATATTGATCGGAAGAAGCACTCTAGTGGAGTGATGCAGTCAGACTGACGGTGACAGGTATATCATCGTATCTCTCACTCACATCAATATCTCCATGCCCATAATAACTTGACATTGGGCCCCATTTTAAGAAGGCTATTGCCTACCATTGCTGTTCAGATTCCTCCATTAATTAAATCCCATTTCATGTAATAATTGAAGAAATATGGTGCATGGTACTAAGATCATACTTTTAACTGATTGGTGCACTAACTGCATTTATCTTCATTGAACTTTTTCCACAGCTCTGCCTACAGCGTCTGTGAAGATAGTCACTACTCAGGAGACACTGTAGTTGGGAGACACAGTCAAGCTGCAGTGTGAACTATCAGACGACACAGACTGGATGTACCACTGGTTAATAAATAAAGAACGGCTTTCCAGGCAGACCAGTAAAACCACCACCATCTCTCTCCTTGATCAGGCTGGTCAGTACCAGTGTCAGTTGATAAGGACAAGACGAACCCCAACTTCATTTCTCAGCTTTGGCACAGGGGGAACATTGGGTTAAATGCTCAGAATGACATATTTGTACTTTTTCAGCTCAGGGATTCGATCCAGCAACCTCCCGGTTACTGGCCCAACACTCCAACCACTAGGTTACCTAATGTGATAATATTTGTTTGTGCAGAGAGACCTGTGGCTGTTCTGACCCTCCAACCCAACTGGTCCCAGATATTCAGTGGAGAGACTGTCACTCTCAGATGTGACATACAGGGGGGAGAAGAGATTGAGTATTATTTTTATAACAGCGGGAAGTCAGTCTACTCCAAAACAGAGCCTGAGTACAGAATCAGTCTTGCAATGAATGGTTTATATACCTGTGAAGGTCTTCAGAAAACAAATGGCTTAAAACACTCCCAGACAAGTAATGCTATACAATTAACCATGTTAGGTAAGTCTGTTTTTATGGGATTCCAATAGAAAGAGACAGAATTGTAAGAAAAATACAAAAGGCTTGAGGTCATAGCAGACAGTGAGAACAATGATGGAACAAAACTATAGTTTGATTTTGGGATAAGTTACAATACCATCATAACAAAATGGGCAGAAATGTTAAACTAAAATGATTTAATTAAAGACTGAACACGTTAATAGACTCATCTCCTTCATAACAGATAAACCCCAAACTGTCCTGAGTGTCTCTCCTCAGTGGCTGAACCCTGGAGACTCAGTTACTCTGAGCTGTGGGGTTAAAGAGTCATCTACAGGCTGGAGGTTCTTCTGGTACCAAACTGTTGCCTACACAGCTGGGTTACCCTCCCTGTCAGATAGGCCCTATTCTGTACAGCCTCTATCTGGTAATGGGAATACTGAAGACTCCTACACTCTGATCCCTGTTGGTTCTCGTCACACAGGAGGATATGTGTGTAGAGATGGGAGAGGAGACCCAGATGTGTGTAGAGATGGGAGAGGAGACCCAGTCTATGACACACTCTACAGTGAACCTCAGTTTTTCTGGTCAAGAGGTAACTAACTGCATTGAAACTGCATTTAATCATATTTACAGTTTTTCCCAATTGTTTACACACTAAAATTGGAATGCCATCACCAAAACCTGAAACTCCCTAAACCAAGTTTGCAAAATTGCAAGCACAATTCCTGCTTTACACTCAGTTTTCAATTCTATATCACACTTTTTGCAAAACACTACACACAGTTCTCTACATTAGGCACAATATTCAAAATTAAAATCTCTTTAGACCCTTTGAAAAGCAATGCCGATCACAATGCCAAGCTCTATACACCAATTGGCAACACCCACTCCTCACAGGTGTAAACACTAGTTGCTGAATTGCTCACTTAGAAATCAGAGCTTTAGCACTATAAAAAGCCACAGATGAGCTCTCCTGTTTTGGAGGGAAATGGAAGTCAATGGTGAAGCAAGAGCTAGAGGTGAAGGAGTGAGAGTAAGAGAAGGAAGAGGTGGACAAGGACGAGGAAGGACAGTTGTCTCAGATGAGATCAGGGCCACATTGGTTGACCATGTCCTCAACCATGGATTGAGTATGAGGGAGGCTGGGCGGAGACCTCAGCCCAATCTGAGCTGCTACCTAGTTGCATCTATCATCCGTACATTCAGCAATGAGAACCGGTAAGTTACCTAACATCTACACTATGCTCTTTATGTATGTATACTGTAGTATACTGCAGTCTGACATATCAGTTGGCCTATGTTACTCAGTGATTGTTGGCCAATGTTACAGTAATGTCATTTCATGTTGAAAGAAAATAGATTATTTTAGCTTACTGTAACCAATCATATCATATTTGTGGATGTTCTGCAGAACTGAGCGATGACCAGGCCATGGTGGAAGACACCGGCTGTTCACACCAGAACGTGCGCACGTGCCCCATCGTGCATACATTTATTTTGTCCCCCCACACCAAATGCGATCATGACACGCAGGTTAATATATCAAAACAAACTCTGAACCAATTACATGAATTTTGGGACAGGTTGAAAAGCATTAAACATTTATGGCAATTTAGCTATATAGCTTGCACTTGCTAGCTAATTTGTCCTATTTAGCTAGCTTGCTGTTGCTAGATAATTTGTCCTGGGATATAAACATTGCGTTATTATTTGACCTGAAATGAACAAGGTGCTCTACTCCAATAATTAATCCACACATAAAATGGTCAACCGAATCATTTCTAGTCATCTCTCCTCCTTCCAGGCTTTTTCTTCTTAAAACTTATATGGTGATTGGCATCTACACTTTCATAGTATTACCACGACGACCGACAACACAGTTCATCTTTCAATCACACACGTGGGTATAACCAATGAGGAGATGGCATGTGGGTATCTGCTTCTCTAAACCAATGAGGAGATGGAAGAGGCAGGACTGGCAGCGTGATCTGCATCACACATAAAACTGACTTCTATTTTAGCCCTTGGCAACGCAGATGCTAATTGCAGTGTGGGTTTAATTAATTGAAGAATATAGATTTCTAAATTTCTTTTGCAACGCTCGTGCACACGAGCGGTGTAGTCAGGGTATAAGTCTATTTTAGAACACTCACTAACATTTTTTATATTTCAATGTATGATAATGATGTTTAATTCTGTAACTGAATGTTTGCATCTCAGAAATACAAGCTAATAAAATGTTCATATATTGTGAACGATTACTTCAGATTTACAGAATGATGTATTATGTTACACAGTTGGCCCTCTGATCCTGTAGAGCCCTGCCTATCCCATGACTAAGGGAAACTCTGTGACTCTGCGCTGTACAAATAGATATCAGGAAACAAAACCGAACTGCACAGCTGATTTCTACAAAGATGGAGTACTCATCAGGAATGAGACCAATGGAGAGATGACCATCCTTGTAGTATCCAAGTCAGATGAAGGCTCCTACAAGTGTAAATATAGTGAAGGAGAATCACCATGGAGCTGGGCGACAGTGAGAGGTGAGAAGAGCTGTGTGTGTGTGTGTGTGTGTTACAATAGTCCCTCCAGGTTTCATTGTCTCCATCTCTGTGCTGCCCAGGCTGCTGTGTTTTACTGGGTTTATACTTGGTTGGCCGGCCTGCTAATACCACTTTAACAGCTAAATTGGCACATTTATTGTTTGTTTTTAATTCAATTAAGGCTTATTTTTATATACATTTTACATAATTTTCACTTCTATGTCTCTATGTTTGTATTTTTACAGTAGTTATAGGAGCCAGATTAGTATTCCACTATGGAACTTGAACGAAGAGGGTGTTTATTGTCTTACGTCAGACAGCGCTATGATTTCACACGACGGTGATTGCATAGCAGTGACGCCAACTGACGTAAGACAACATAGGGTATGTTGGATTTTGGATTTTAAATGTTGTATTAAATCTCATACGTCAAACAAAAGTCCTGATTCCCAACATCATTGTATTGCTTGGAAAATATTGCTGTCAGTCTTCTGTAAACCACATCCAGATTTGACTTCTATTGATTCTATTGAACCCATACAGAAGTGGTCCATGTTTGAACTAATATGATGACATAGAGAGAGGAAGGGGTTATGTTGTTGCTATGGACCAATCACCATATTAGTTTCTATATTGTGATCCACAAGAATGTGGTGTAGTTTCAGGCCTGAACAGAAGGGGTCGATAACAAACCCCAGATGTTTACCTTGTTTTGTCACACAGTGTCTCAAACTCTCCAACAAACAACTTAGATGTGTTTAGAGGTAAATCATTTTTTAAAATTGATTAATGCATTTGACATGTAATGATGTGACAGCTTTGACAGCTCTTTGGTCTTGGCCATAGTGGAGTTTGGGGTGTGACTGTTTGAGGTTGTGTACAGGTGTCTTTTATACTGATAACAAGTTCAAACAGGTGTCATTAATACAGGTAACGAGTGGAGGACAGAGGAGCCTCTTAAAGAAGAAGTTACAGGTTTGTGAGAGCCAGAAATCTTGCTTGTTTGTAGGTGACCAAATACTTATTTTCCACCATAATTTGCAAATAAATTCATAAAAAATCCTACAATGTGATTTTCTGGATTTCTTTTCTCATTTTGTCTGTCATAGTTGAAGTGTACCTATGATGACAATTACAGGCCTCTCTCATCTTTTTAAGTGGGAGAACTTGCACAATTGGTGGCTGACTAAATACTTTTTTCGCCCCACTGTATATTATACTTAAGCATGGTTTGTGTTTCACTGTAACAGATTTTTTTATTATAAGTTGTAATGATGATGGATCTTATCTGCAGCTTCAGTAATTTTATCTGCTTTGTATTGTCACGAATTCCGCCGAAGTTGGTTCCTCTCCTAGTTTGGGCGACGTTCGGCGGTCGGCGCCGCCAGCTTCTAGCCATCATCGATCCACTTTTCATTTTCCATTTTTCCATCCACTTTTCACTTTCATTTTCCATATTGTCTTCCAACACACCTGGTTTCAATCTCATCATTACATGTTGTGTATTTAACCATCTGTTCCCCCCCATGTCCTTGTCCGGAATTGTTTATTGTAAGTGCTTGTGCATGTTATTCTGGTATGCAACGTTTCTCGTCTGGTGAAGGAGAAGAGGACCAAAATGCAGCGTGGTATTTTCGAGACATGTTTAATGACGATGAAAAATGAACAATACAAAACAACAAACGGACCGTGAACCTATACAGCCTATCTGGTGACAACAAACACAGAGACAGGAACAATCACCCACGAAATACTCAAAGAATATGGCTGCCTAAATATAGTTCCCAATCAGAGACAACGATAAACACCTGCCTCTGATTGAGAACCACTCCAGACAGCCATAGACTATGCTAGATACCCCCACTAAGCCACACACCCAATACCTAACAAAACCCCAAGACAAAACACACCACAATAAACCCATGTCACACCCTGGCCTGACCAAATAAATAAAGACAAACACAATAAACTTCGACCAGGGCGTGACAACGGGTTTTGTACCCATTGATATATTGTTCTGTTTCCGGTGGTTTAATTTTTAAATTGCGCCGTTGTAAACACAGTTTTTGCTCTCCTGCGCCTGACTTCTCTGCCACCAGTACGCACCCCTTACATGTATTGTGTATTGCATTGTAATGTTTTTTATGTGTAACTTTATTAAAACCTACTGTCTTTGATTTATTATATCTGTAATTCAGATGATAGACTAACATATTTGTATATGAATTTCCTAAATATTAGAATAATTATTCATGTTTTCTTCTAATGGCCTGTACTTTTACATTATCTTTGATCTGTGCTTTTTTAATAAGCATTTTTTTTATCCACCAGATGGAATGAGTGCTTTCTTACAGTAAATGGATATTGTCATCGTCATCAACTTTTCCATAAAACCTAATTTGGTCAAAACTCCTTTCAGCCTAGTAGAGATCTTATGCTCCACAATGTGTGAGTTAAAGGGGCAATCTGCTATTTCTACATCGATTTTTGGACTTAATTTCATCTACCCATTGAATCTTGAAGAATATAACATAAATGCCCCATGAGCAAAGTTCAAATGCCGTACCCCATCAGCTGAAGACCCATTGAGATTTTCAGAATTACTTTTTGGGGAAGATTGTGTCTGAAGAGAACAATTCTTCTCAGTTTTATGATGTAATTTACTCTGCAGGACTTCTGAGGAGCTAGTAACCTACGTATGAATGACTACCTGTTCTCCCATATTGCCTCCTCATCCTACAGACTGGTCCCGACGAATGATGACATTAGTGGTGTATGACTCTTACTGCTATGTCCAGTGTCCCTGCATGGTCTGGAAGGTCACTGTTCCAGTTAGGGGGTTCCTGTGTTTATGTGTTTATGTGTATGTGATTAGACAGACAACCGGCAGCCAGGTCATTGTCACTGGACATATGAGCATGCAGAAGAAGTCATGCAAACACGTCTGCAGGCATACAAAGCATAGATGAAAATGCACACAAACTGCTTTGATATTTTTGCTCTCCCTCACTCACTCTCTCTAACCCCCCCCCCTCTTTTGTTATCTTTTGTTCTCTCTCTCTCTCTCTCTCTCTCTCTCTCTCTCTGTATGTATTTCTCTATCATTTTCTCTCTTTCTCTCTCTGTCTCTGTCTCACTCTCTCTCTCCTCCCCTGAGCCCCCTATCTTTCTCTGCAACTTTGAGTGGTTTGCTCATAAAGTAACAAGTTACCGGTATCTGTGAAACACCAAGACCACGACCATTAACCACACAACTAGCAGCAGCTAGGAAACACATGCTCCAAACCAGCACCATCAGACTGATCAACACAGTGACAGACCCCAAACACACCCACGTCTCATCGTCTAACTCTCAAGCTGAGTCAAGGGTTATTTTCAGAGAGCAACTATAGAATGTGACTTCCTTTTCAGCTAACATACAATCATAATTTTATAGAACAGCAGCCTTCATCAAAAGGACGTCTCTGCTCTTTCTCTACACTACAATTCCTTCTCTGTGTGTATCGGTTAGTCAACCGCTAGCTACCAGTGACAGTGATAGATAAGTACATACAGCCAGAGGAAACAGTCAAGCCTTAAAGAGATGTCTGGTGGTCCCTTCTCCTGCTTCTCCAAACAGGGAATACTGCTTCTCCTACTCTCCAACTTACACTATGGTAAGTTCTGTAAAAAAAATATATTTATCCTGTTCAATCTTTGTATATCTATTGCATGTGCTTTCTTGAATTATGAAGTTAGTAAAACCGTTAGCTTTCTCTAGCTAACTTGTTGGTCATTGCAACAGTGTGTATTAACTGTAGAAAGCCTTGCCATCAGTGATTAGTTGGGTATTTAGAATATTTTGCTTTATTACTGTTTGATAACACCTACATAATACCTATATTCAGGAACATATCACGGTCAAATCAAATCAAATTTATTTGTCACACACACATGGTCAGCAGATGTTAATGCGAGAGTAGCGAAATGCGTGTGCTTCTAGTTCCGACAATGCAGTAATAACCAATGAGTAATCTAACCTAACAATTCCAAAACTAGTACCTTATACACACAAGTGTAAAGGGATAAAGAATATGTACATAAAGAATATGAATGAGTGATGGTACAGAACGGCATAGGCAAGATGCAGTCGATTGTATCGAGTACAGTATATACTTATGAGATGAGTAATGTAGGGTATGTAAACAAAGTGACATAGTTTAAAGTGGCTAGTGACACATGTATTACATAAAGATGCAGTAGATGATATAGAGTACAGTATATACATATACATATGAGATGAGTAATGTAGGGTATGCAAACATTATATTAAGTAGCATTGTTTAAAGTGGCTAGTGATATATTTGACATCAGTTTCCATCATTTCCCATTATTAAAGTGGCTGGAGTTGAGTCAGTGTGTTGGCAGCAGCCACTCAATGTTAGTGGTGGCTGTTTAACAGTCTGATGGCCTTGAGATAGAAGCAGTTTTTCAGTCTCTCGATCCCTGCTTTGATGCACCTGTACTGACCTCGCCTTCTGGATGATAGCGGGGTGAACAGGCAGTGGCTCGGGTGGTTGTTGTCCTTGATAATCTTTATGGCCTTCCTGTGACATCGGGTGGTGTAGGTGTCCTGGAGGGCAGGTAGTTTGCCCCCGGTGATGTGTTGTGCAGACCTCACTACCCTCTGGAGAGCCTTACGGTTGTGGGCGGAGCAGTTGCGATACCAGGCGGTGATACAGCCCGACAAGATGCTCTCGATTGTGCATCTGTAGAAGTTTGTGAGTGCTTTTGGTGACAAGCCAAATTTCTTCAGCCTCCTGAGGTTGAAGAGGCACTGCTGTGCCTTCTTTACAATGCTGTCTGTGTGGGTGGACCAATTCAGTTTGTCTGTGATGTGTACGCCGAGGAACTTAAAACTTACTACCCTCTCCACTACTGTGCCATCGATGTGGATAGGGGGGGGGGTGCTCCCTCTGCTGTTTCCTGAAGTCCACAATCATCTCCTTAGTTTTGTTGACATTGAGTGTGAGGTTATTTTCCTGACAAGTGATTCTGCAGTTTTGAATGAGTGCCAATGGTGTGGTTTGGTCAGTAGCTGTTGCATTGTGTTGGTTTCGGGGTTAACTTTGAAAATTGAGATACGAAAGACACGCATAGTGTAAAGAGGAGTGAAAGAGACTGGGTTTTATGTCAGAAGGTAATGGGTCTCTGTAGAAGGACAGATGGCTTTGGAATGTGTTGGGTGGACAGGAGGAGGTCACAGGATTGCTATAGGGGAAGGGGGTGGACATCTGTGCATTAGGCGAAGGAGGGGTTGAGGTCAGGAGGTCAGGTCAAACCCCCTGAAGGGAGAAATAATGGTTTATTATCCTATTACCCTCTTCCTGCCGAACCATAAGATGTAAGGATTGGAGAGAAGGAGGATTATATATATATATTTGTGGAGTATATATACTTGTGATGGAGTATATGTACTTGTGATGGTGGGAACATGTCTTTGTCTGACTACAGCTGTGTTGACCCTTTGGGAAGATTTCAACTTGTTTAAGCTTCTCCCGTGTCTAAGAACCTAACAAGTTCTTCTAGATCGCAACAGATCTTAAGACCCTGTGCCTAATGGCTGCCATTCATTAAAATTAAAGTGATATGGGACTGTATCAAATGATTGTTTCTATTACATAATATGAGACATTGCCAGACTAGGATAACTGCAGTTATGCCCTAAATATCCCACCTCATTGAGTTGTAACTTTATTTTGTCTTAATTCATGACAGATGTTTTTTAGTGTAAGGGTTTATAATTCATAACTTCAGACTGACATGCGTTGTATATGACACATTTCAGGTGAATTATTAAACATCTAACATAGTGGGAGTTGTACTTGTGTGCTGAGGGGGGGTTATCAGATCCACCCCCACTTCTCTTTTCCTGTAATTTCATCCTGTTCTACTGAATTTGGGGGAGGAGGACCCAAGCACTCAGATACGTAAATATATAAAGTGATAATATGTAAGGTATCATGTACAGTATAAATGAAACCTGGAAATGGCCTATATAAATCTAATCCATTATTATCTATTATTGATTCGGTAGGACGTTGCATTGCAGTATATTTTTGTGTAATTATTCATGTAGGCACACTGTAACAAGTATTAGAGTGTAACAATGAGTAATTACAACACTTGCTACATTGTACTACATGAATAACTTCACAGTAATAAGATCATTGTAATATAGTGTGCAACCATTGATTGATGTCAGAATAAGGTGTGTATTTGTGTGTTTCAGTTGTGGGTGTTCCTCTGATCATCAACAAGAGAGTGGGGGACTCCGTGGAGCTGCTGGCAGGCTTAGAGACGGGACATTTCAAATCCTTGGTGTGGAAGTTTATGGGAAAGGATATTGCAGAATTCAATTCAGAAGTTGTATATTCACCTGGATCCCGGTTTAAGGGGAGACTAAAGATGGACGCCGAAAACTACAGTTTAACAGTCAGAGAACTGACACTGCAAGACTCAGGCGATTTTCTACTTACAGGTGAAGAGGACAAAGGTCAGATTGGCAGTAAGACCATCACTCTGAAGGTCCACGGTAGGATTTTAATACCATTATTGCATCCAATTTTGATATAATTCTTATTTATGATCTTTAAACTATAACACAGGTTTTGTGGTTTTATACTGACCTTACTCACTGTGCTTTGTTAAAATCCATCACATTTTAAAGTTTTATCCTGTCGTCTATCTCCTGGTGGTATGGCTATGGTAGGGTTCATTTAGTACACTCATTATGAGTCTCTATCTCTCTCCTGGTTGGTCAGAGCCTATATCCAAGGTGGCGATCCAGACAGACATCAAGCTATTGGCCAACCACTCCTGTATGGTACGGCTGGTGTGTAACGTGTCCTGCTACCCCAACCTTACCTACACCTGGGCGAGAGACAATGAGATCTACGGGGATGGCCAGCAGATTCACTTCTCTCTCTCACCAGCAGAGAGAGACATCAGTGTAAATTGCAACGCCTCCAACCTAGTCAGTTGGGCAACTGCCTTTGCAACAGTGAAGTGTAGAAATGACACAACCACCCCAGGTACCTCGATATCATAATAATCTCTTCCCTTCCATACACTTTTCAGTGTGCTTATACGCTTATGTTGTCAAATATAATATGTAATGCATGTGATTACATTGGATGTATATGATATAGAGCCATTTCGTCTTTATCATATTGTATCGTCTAATCATGTGTGTTGTGCAATATGTGACAGGACTGACATGGTACACCATCTACATCGGAATATCAGTAGGAGGCACTGTGGTGCTGATCCTCACTGTAGCTGTGGCGGTGTGGTATTGCAGGGGACGAAGTAACACAGGTATGTACAGCTTAGGGCCCTCAGCTACACTTAAAGTGACATTTCAGGTGGTTCTAGAATTATTCTTCAGCTGATAAGATTTTTGGGGGGGATTTGCTAGAAAAAGAGTGAGACCCCTCATTAATTCCTGGGTATGTTTGTTGATATCCTGTATAAAATGTGTCTGATTGGTTGACATTTTGTTCTTATGAAACACAGCAGATCTACCTGACACAATATATGCTGATGTTATGTTCAACACAAGAAGTAGAGATGTAAGTATACAATGCCTTATTATGTATCTGAATGTGTTAAAGCTGTATGTACTGTATTGTAATGGGCTGTATTTTGATTCCAGACAAGATCAAACAGTCATGTAAACCCAATATCCACCTATGAAACTGTCAATGATCTGGTTATCCCAAGATTGAACAAGGTAATATATAAATGGTCATAATGGTAAAATGTCTGTGATTGAATGAAAGACTATGTAGTCTACTTTGAGAATAGTCACTACCCTTCTTGATGCTGAAACAGTTTCTTCTTGATTATCTGTCACATGTAGCCGCAGACTCTGTATGACAAGATCGCATTTGGACGCCCAGAAGGCCCGCAGTCTCCCTACCAGAATGTACTGTGAGCTGAACAGGATGTGGTCATAGGTTGGGCCTCCCATAGATATGGAACCCTCTGCATGCTCTGCATCTTACACGTGTACTTTCTGTAGATAGGCCTAGACGTTACTGTCTATTTGCTTACTTTAACTTCTTTCTCCCTTTGATTCTCATATATATAGTATGTCATAAGGCCTTATGCCTTTCTTTGAAGGCCTAGTTACAATTAGGAGATTCTGAAATCTGTCATAGGCAGAAGTAGGTGTTGTGATCACACAAGCTCGTATGTCGGATTTCAATTTTCTAGATTAAAGAAAATATATGTAGATAATAGCATGACATTGATTAGTGAGTTTGAGTTATGCCTGTGAATAGACAGTGTACTCTGTTGCATCAGGATTATGGGCTCACCAGGCATTGATGAGGTTGTAATCAGAGAGTATATGATGGAGAGCCTTTGTTACATGTGGATTGTAGTTGTTTTTATTTTTTTCGTCCGCATGTCCAAAATGGCATTCATGTCTGTCCCAATAACCAGATGGAATTCAATTAATTTCCCAAAATATGCCGTTCACAGAATAAAAAATGTTTTTACCTTTTTGAATACGTTGAGTGCCTTGTATTTCGAGTGAATTGTAATTAACTCTCAGGACTTTATTTGTTAGCGAAAGAGACATGATTGTTGTATTGAATGGTTTTCAGTACTGTAGCCTTCACCAAGTGAGTGTCTAAGTGAATATGTTATCTTGAAAATTAAACTCATTATGACCACGCATTACATACAGTGCCTTGCGAAAGTATTCGGCCAACCTTGAACTTTGCGACCTTTTGCCACATTTCAGGCTTCAAACATAAAGATATAAAACTGTATTTTTTGTGAAGAATCAACAACAAGTGGGACACAATCATGAAGTGGAATGACATTTACTGGATATTTCAAACTTTTTTAACAAATCAAAAACTGAAAAATTGGGTGTGCAAAATGATTCAGCCCCCTTAAGTTAATACTTTGTAGCGCCACCTTTTGCTGCGATTACAGCTGTAAGTCGCTTGGGGTATGTCTCTATCAGTTTTGCACATCGAGAGACTGAAATTTTTTCCCATTCCTCCTTGCAAAACAGCTCGAGCTCAGTGAGGTTGGATGGAAAGCATTTGTGAACAGCAGTTTTCAGTTCTTCCCACAGATTCTCGATTGGATTCAGGTCTGGACTTTCTAACACCTGGATATGTTTATTTTTGAACCATTCCATTGTAGATTTTGCTTTATGTTTTGGATCATTGTCTTGTTGGAAGACAAATCTCCGTCCCAGTCTCAGGTCTTTTGCAGACTCCATCAGGTTTTCTTCCAGAATGGTCCTGTATTTGGCTCCATCCATCTTCCCATCAATTTTAACCATCTTCCCTGTCCCTGCTGAAGAAAAGCAGGCCCAAACCATGATGCTGCCACCACCATGTTTGACAGTGGGGATGATGTGACCAGGGTGATGAGCTGTGTTGCTTTTACGCCAAACATAACGTTTTGCATTGTTGCCAAAAAGTTCAATTTTGGTTTCATCTGACCAGAGCACCTTCTTCCACATGTTTGGTGTGTCTCCCAGGTGGCTTGTGGCAAACTTTAAATGACACTTTTTATGGATATCTTTAAGAAATGGCTTTCTTCTTGCCACTCTTCCATAAAGGCCAGATTTGTGCAATATACGACTGATTGTTGTCCTATGGACAGAGTCTCCCACCTCAGCTGTAGATCTCTGCAGTTCATCCAGAGTGATCATGGGCCTCTTGGCTGCATCTCTCTGATCAGTCTTCTCCTTGTATGAGCTGAATGTTTAGAGGGACGGCCAGGTCTTGGTAGATTTGCAGTGGTCTGATACTCCTTCCATTTCAATATTATCGCTTGCACAGTGCTCCTTGGGATGTTGAAAGCTTGGGAAATCTTTTTGTATCCAAATCCAGCTTTGAACTTCTTCACAACAGTATCTCGGACCTGCCTGGTGTGTTCCTTGTTCTTCATGATGCTCTCTGCGCTTTTAACGGACCTCTGAGACTATCACAGTGCAGGTGCATTTATACGGAGACTTGATTACACACAGGTGGATTGTATTTATCATCATTAGTCATTTAGGTCAACATTGGATCATTCAGAGATCCTCACTGAACTTCTGGAGAGAGTTTGCTGCACTGAAAGTAAAGGGGCTGAATAATTTTGCACGCCCAATTTTTCAGTTTTTGATTTGTTAAAAAAGTTTGAAATATCCAATAAATGTCGTTCCACTTCATGATTGTGTCCCACTTGTTGTTGATTCTTCACAAAAAAATACAGTTTTATATCTTTATGTTTGAAGCCTGAAATGTGGCAAAAGGTCGCAAAGTTCAAGGGGGCTGAATACCTTCGCAAGGCACTGTATATCATAAAGCCCCTGAGGGCCTAGTGACACCCTAACACACTGGTCTGAAACTCCTCGTTTACAGGCCACATCAAGCCTACTAGTCACATTATGTTGGCTTGCAAAGTGATGTTTAATTCCTATTGGAATCCAGCCAGAGTTAGGATATCCAACAATTGGAACTTTTTATCACACACAACCTGCATTCAGAATGACTGTTGGTGTAGGGAAGATTGATTAGAGACAGCCTAAATCCTATAAACTGGAACAGCCATAACAGTAATGTGTGAAATAAGTCGAAATGCAAACAGATTGGATTAGTTTGATTGGTTGATTAACCTTTTCATGCATGAGCTCCAAACATCTCCAACGGTCTCCCCAGTGTGAGTTTTTTTATGCATGTGATGTTAGGATGTTCTCTCCATTCCAGAATGTGATTGTTATGCAACAGTACATTTAATCTGCATTGCCCTCAAACCAAGGCATGCAGCCTGTTCTTATTTGTATTTTCTAACAACAGTTTGAATTGAGGTGTGTTCCGTCTCCTTGTTCATTCACATAAAAGTCATTTTTACTTTTGAGGACCTTTTTTTTATATTACTGATCCGGACCAAAATTCCCCAAGAACTTCCCAATTGTTTGTGCAGTTCAAGTCTGCAGACATTTGCGCATCTCCCGTCCTGCACACAGGTGTTCCACATGTCCCGTCTGTTGCCTGCATCCCAGTCATTGGTGTTTTCGTTACCAATAATAACTTTGGAAAAGTGTGCCTTTCTATCAAAGTAAGTGCCTTATTACATTATAATAGTTTCTGTTTGTTGTGTTATGTCGTTTATACTGTAGCATAATATATTTGTGTATATATTTGTAATTATTCGCCTACCTCCTCATGCCTTTTGCACACAATGTATATAGACTCTTCTTTTTCTACTGTGTTATTGACTTGTTTATTGTTTACTCCATGTGTAACTCTGTGTTGTCTATTCACACTGCTATGCTTGGCCAGGTCGCAGTTGTAAATGAGAACCTGTTCTCAACTAGCCTACCTGTTTAAATGAAGGTGAAATAAAAAATAAATAAAACAATTCCTTATAACCGTGGACACGCGAGGTAATATTACTCATTTCATAACCCTTATGGTGTTATATTCAATGGTGCTTATGTTGCTTGCAACATTCTTCTATTAGCTCTGTGAAGCAATGCTAATTGCACCAGAGAAGTATTAGCTTGTGTTGTATTTTGAAGCTACACTGGCCTTATGACTCTGAAGTGGTGCAGCGTTCTAACGCTGAGCATCTCAGTGCTAGAGGCGTCACTACAGACATGCTGGTTTAAATCCAGGCTGTGTTTATATCAAAGTAAGTGCCTTATTATGTTATTAGATTCTGATTTGCATGTGAACCGGAGTGCCAAGTCTAGGACAAAAAGGCTTCTCAACAGTTGTTACCTCCAAGCCATAAGACTCCTGAACAGGTCATCAAATGGCTACCCGGACTATTTGCATTGTGTGCCCCCCCCCCAACCCATCTTTTAATGCTGCTGCTGCTGCTCTCTGTTCATCATATATGCATAGTCACTTTAACTATACATTCATGTACATACTACCTCAATGGGCCGACCAACCAGTGCTCCCGCACATTGGCTAACCGGGCTATCTGCATTGTGTCCAACCCACCACCCGCCGACCCCTCTTTTACGCTACTGCTACTCTCTGTTCATCTTATATGCATAGTCACTTTAATCACATCTACATGTACATGCTACCTCAATCAGCCTGACTAACCGGTGTCTGTATGTAGCCTCGCTACTTTTATAGCATCGCTACTGTGTATAGCTTGTCTTTTTACTGTTGTTTTATTTCTTTACCTACCTCTTGTTCACCGAATACCTTTTTTTGCACTACTGGTTAGAGCCTGTAAGTAAGGGACCTACTACCTTCCGAAAAAGTTGACAGGTTTTTTCATGTCCCTCAGCCACACTGACTTATGAGCATGAAGTAGACGTCATGCAAACACGTCTGCAGGTATATGAAGGCTAGAGGAAAACACACACACACTGTTATGATATTTTTGCTCTTTCTCTCGTTCTCTCTAACCCCCCCTCTCTTTTCTTCTCTTTTGTTCTCTCTCTCTTACTATTTCTCTATGACTTTCTCTCTTTCTCGCTCTGTCTCTGTCTCACTCTCTCTCTCTCTCTTTCCCCGAGCCCTCTGTCTCCCTCTATCTTTCTCTGCAACTTTGAGTGGTCTGCTCATAAAGTAACACAGCTACCGGTATCTGTGAAACACCATGACCATTATCCACAAAACCAGCAGCAGCTAGGAAACACGTGCTCCAAAACCACCACCATCAGATTGATCAACACAGTGACAGACCCCAAACACACCTACGTCTCATCGTCTAATTCTCAAGCTGAGTGAAGGGTTATTTTCAGAGAGCAACTATAGAATGTGACTTCCTTTTCAAATAACATACAGGAATTATTTTATAGAACAGCAGCCCTCATCAAAAGGAAGTCTCTGCTCTATTGCTTCTCTACACTTTATTCTCTGTGTGTTTTGGATAGTCAACTGCTAGCTACCAGTGACAGTGATAGATAATGAAACTGTCAAACAACACTGTCACGCCTTGGTCATTGTATTTTGTGTTTTCGTTATATATTTGGTCAGGCCAGGGTGTGACATGGGTTTATGTTATTGTATTTTCGTATTGGGGTTTGTAGTATTTGGGATTGCGGCTGAGTAGGGGTGTTGTTTAGGTTTGGCTGCCTGAGGCGGTTCTCAATCAGAGTCAGGTGATTCTCGTTGTCTCTGATTGGGAACCGTATTTAGGTAGCCTGGGTTTCACTTTGTATTTCGTGGGTGATTGTTCCTGTCTCTGTGTAGTGTTCACCAGATAGGCTGTAATAGGTTTCACGTTCCGTTTTGTTGTTTTGTATTTATTAGTTATTTCATGTATAGTTCCGTTATTTGTTTCATTAAAAAACATGAGTAACCAACACGCTGCATTTCGGTCCGACTTTCTTGCGACAAACGAAGAACGCCGTTACAAACACCTTAAAGATATGTCTGGTGGTTCCTTCTCCTGCTTCTCAAAACAACTAATACTACTTATCCTATTCTCTAACTTCCAGTATGGTAAGTTGTGTAACTATTTTTATTTATTTGAACATTGTGGTCCTCTTGAAAACAAAAATATACACAAGGCTTAGGCATCCCCGGTTCCATTGGTGTCAGCCCCTGGACCCGACGTCGCCACCAACCGGAAAGCCAGCACAACTGACGCTGGAGTCGAGAAGCAGGTACGGAGAGTTCAACATTTAACAAAGAACAAGAAACAAGACAGGCACAGCCCCAGCACACGGGAAAACAAGGACATGACAATCAATGCTGCAGCAGGGAATAGAGTGGGGAACCAGACAGATACAGCGGAGGTAATGACGGAGGTGATTGATTCCAGCTGAGTCCAATAATTGCTGATGCGCGTGATGGGGGAAAGGCAGGTTGTGTAATAATGGTGGCGGGAGTGCGTAATGCTGGGGAGCCTGGCACATTCGAGTTCCAGGGAGGGGAAGCGGGAGCAGGCGTGACACCTATAGACCATTGGTCTCATATTGGCAACACTGGCTGTGGTGTTATGCAGAGGTGGGACCAAGTCAATGTTTTAGAAGTCACAACTAAGTCTCAAGTCTTAGCACTCAAGTCCCAAGTCAAGACAGGCAAGTCCGAGTCAAGTCTCAAGTCAAGACCGAGAAGTATCAAGTCAAGTCTCAAGTCCTAAACTTTGCTTTTTGAGTCCTAAACAAGTCATAATGTGCTCTTCACCAAATGTAATACCATTTCATATTTTTAACAAGAGTAATAGTTAGTATATTACATTTACGCAAATCATGAATGCTTTTAAAAATATCTATATATTTATTTATTCCAAATAAACGTCCAAATAAACTAAATACATGTGTAGCCATGAGATAGACCCCCCCCCCTCCCAATAGTGATCGACTATCGAGGATCGCAATGGGGCGCAATCAGGCTATGTAGGCTTGTACACAATCGCCCAACCTTAACACACACACACTCTATGTGCGTGGTTACAGTAGGCTAACTTATGTCAATGGTTTTAGGAACAGCAGTAACATCAGGCAGGATGTAGGCTTGATCAAATCAAATATTATTTTTTTATAATGCCCTTCTAACATCAGCTGATATCTCAAAGTGCTGTACAGAAACCCATCCAAAACACCTAAATAGAAAGTAATGCAGGTGTGGAAGCACGGTGGCTAGGAAAAACTCCCTAGAAAGGCCAGAACCTAGGAAGAAACCTATGAGGGGTGGCCAGTCCTCTTCTGGCTGTGCCGGGTGGAGATTATAACAGAACATGGCCAAGATGTTCAAATGTTCATAGATGACCAGCAGGGTCAAATAATAATAATCACAGTGGTTGTCGAGGGTTCAATAGGTCAGCACCTCAGGATTAAATGGCAGTTGGCTTTTCATAGCCGATCATTCAGAGTATCGCTACAACTCCTGCTGTCTCTAGAGAGTTGAAAACAGCAGGTCTGGGACAGGTAGCACGTCCTGCTACCAACTGCTTAACTAGTTGTAGCTCAATCCTGGGTGCAATGATCACGTTCCCGCACTGACTGACTGTGTAGAGGCTCATTGATTTAATGTTACGTTAGCCTACATGCTACACAAGCAAAGTTATAAATTATATAGCTGTCGACTATTTTAGCCACGACCTACCGTTCTTTGTGCAGCTTCAAATGTTGAACAAAGTTGGAAATTGTTGCGCCTTCGTCTGTAGTTATCTTCCGCATGTTTCGCAAGTTGCAATCCGTTTTTTGTTGAAACAGCGTCGTCTTTAAATCCACATTTTTTGGGGGGGGGGGGGGTATCATCTTTCCAAGGCCTCCATCTGAATTCATCCGCTGACGTTCCTCTGCACTGCCACCCACAACATTTTCTCAACTGGCACAATTTTATTGGCTGCTGTCCGATTCAAACTGTAATCCGTTAAATGAAGTTGATACGCTGCCTACTTTGTTTTATTAGAGGAGCTATCCATGAAGAAACACTAAGACGGTGACAATCCCATGACTTTTGTTGTAGTTTAAAGATAATCGTATATTGTTCCTGTTTGATCTGGAGAAGAAGATGTACGTTTTTTCCTTGGGAGATTTTCATTGATTATGTTGGAGTGTTTGTGTTGACCAAATGCCCCCAATAGAGAACTGTGTTCAATCAAGAAAACCTACTCCTGACTCGTTTATTCCACCTTTCCGCTTTAGAGTGACGCCCAATTACTTGTTCCGCTCACATTACACAGTAAACACAGTGGTATTTGTACTTGTGTGCTGAGGAGGGGTTATCAGATCCACCCCACTTCTCTTTTCCTGTCATTTCATCCTGTTTTGCTGAGTGTGAGGGAGGAGTGGACTTTAATGGCGTAAAATAGGACCCACACACTCAGATACTTGCTAAATCGTACTTATATGAACAATTACACAGTAATCAGATCATTGTAATATAGCTTGCAGCAATTGATGTCAGAATATTTGTGTTTCACATTCCTCTGTTCATCAACAAGAGAGTGGGGGACTCTGGCGGGCTTAGAAGAGCTGTGGAGCTGCTGACGGGCTTAGAGACGGGACATTTCAAATCATTGGAGTGGAAGTATAGAGGAAAGGATATTTCAGAAGTCAACTTAAAAAGTTGTATATTCACCTGGATCCCAGTTTGTGGGGAGACTAAAGATAAACACCAAAAACTTCAGTTGAACTTTTTATGGGTGCAGGGGCATTATTGAGTAGCTTGGATGAAAAGGTGCCCATTGTAAATGGCCAGCTCCTCAGTCTCAGTTGCTAATATATGCATATTAGTATTGGATAGAAAACACTCAAGTTTCCAAAACTGTCAAAATATTGTCTGTGTGTATAACAGAACCGATATTGCAGGCGAAACCCTGAGGAAAATCAAAACAGGAAGTGGCTTCTATTTTGAAGACTCCATGTTCCATAGCCTCCCTTTGCTCCATTTAAAGGGATATCTACCAGATTCCTTTTCCTATCGCTTCCTCAAAGTGTCAACAGTCTTCACATGACAGTTTCAGGCTTTTATTTTGAAAAATGAGCCAAAACGATACCATCGCGTCAAGTGGTCACATGGGTTTTGCTCGCGCAACAGAGTTTGGATAGGTATTGCTTTTCCCTCTATTACTGTGAAAGACATTTGCGGTTGATATATTATCGATTATATATTTGAAAAACAACCCGAGGATTGATTATAATTATTCTGTGGACATTATGGAAACTATTTGGAATTTGTCTACGTTGTCGTGACCGCTCTTTCCTGTGGATTTCTGAACATAACGCGACAAACAAACTGAGGTATTTTGGATCTAAAAATAATCTTTATGGAATAAAAGGAACATTTGTTGTGTAACTGGGAGTCTCGTGAGTGAAAACATCCGAAGATCATCAAAGGTAAACGATTAATATGATTGCTTTTCTGATTTTCGTGACCGAGCTACCTGATGCTAAGTGTACTTAATGCTTTATCGTGCGATCGATAAACTTACACAAACGCTTGGATTGCTTTCGCTGTAAAGCATAATTTCAAAATCTGACACGACAGGTGTATTAACAGAAGGCTAAGCTGTGTTTTCCTATATTGCACTTGTGATTTCATTAATATAAATATTTATAGTAATATTTGTTGTATGTAGCGCTATGCTATTCAGCGGTTGTTGATGACACTTATCCCGATATCGGGATTGCAGCCATAACAAGTTAACAGTCAGGGAGCTGACACTGCAAGACTCTGGGTATTTTCTACTTACAGGTGAAGGGGACAAAGGTCAGAATGGCAGTAAGACCATCACTCTGAAGGTCCACGGCAGGCTGTTATCACCATTTTTGCATCCTATTTTAATATCATTCTTATTTATATCCATAACCATGGCTGATGATCTTTAAACTATAATACAGGTTTTGTGGTTTCATACTGACCTTACTCACCAAGCGTAGTTAAATATCCATCACATTTTCAAGTTGTCTTTCTCCTGGAGGTATGGCTATGGTAGTGTTCATTTAGAAGACTCATTACGAGTCTCTATCTCTCTCCTTGTCACGTTCTGACTATCGTTCGTGTGTGTTTTCCTTGTTTTAGTGTTGGTCAGGACGTGAGCTGGGGGGCATTCTATGTTGTGTGTCTGGTTTGTCCATTTCTATGTTAGGCCTGATATGGTTCTCAATCAGAGGCAGGTGTTAGTCATTGTCTCTGATTGGGAACCATATTTAGGTAGCCTGTTTTGTGTTGGGTTTTGTGGGTGATTGTTCCTGTCTTTGTGTTTGTGGCACCAGATAGGACTGTTTTGGTTTTTGCACGTTTCTTGTTTTGTAGATTGTCGTACTTTCATCTTTATTAAAGATGCACAAGACTAACCACGCTGCATTTTGGTCCGCCTCTCTTTCCCCACAAGAAAACCATGACACTCCTGGTTGCTAGAGCCTATATCCACAGTGGCTATCCAGACAGACATCAAGCTATTGGCCAACCACTCCTGTACGGTACGGCTGGTGTGCAACGTGTCCTGCTACCCCAACCTTACCCACACCTGGGAGAGAGACATGGAGATGGCTTATTCCAAGATGGTGTAGCAGTCAGACGAGTGTTTGTCTTGTCCCGTGTTAAAACCTCTTTGGGCTAGGGGTCAGTATTTTCACGTCCAGATGAAAACTATGCCCATAGTAAACTGCCTGCTACTCAGGCCCAAAAGCTAGGATATGCATATTTTATTTGTAGATTTGGATAGAAAACACTCTGAAATTTCTAAAACTGACTGTTTGAACAATGTCTGTGAGTATAACAGAATTGATTTGGCAGGTAAAACCCCGAGAACAATCCATCCAGGGAAAAACATTTTTGAGCTCAATCTGTTTTCCATTAGGTTTCTATGGCAATCCCTTTTTAATAGAAATATGCTTGCAGTTCCTATGGCTTCCACTAGATGTCAACTGTCTTTAGAAATTAGTTGATGTTTTTCCTTTGAGAAATGAAGAAGTAGCCCTGTTATTTCCATGTGTCACTCCAGGTGCACTCTAATGTTTTGGTGCGCGCAACCTGGAATGTGCTTCACTTTGTTTTCATCTGGTATTGAGCACAGTATATCCCGTCTTAAATTTTATAGATTATTTATGTTTTAGGATACATAAATTTGGATTAGGAACATTGTTTGAAATGTTTGGACTAAGTTTACAGGTAACTTATTAGATACTTTGTAGGCATGTTGGGCGAGTTGGAACCGGTGTATTTCTGAATCAAACGCACCAAATAAATGGACATTTTGGGGATATAATGAAGGACCATTTGTGATGTTTATGGGACATTTTGGAGTGCCAACAGAAGAAGATCTTCAAAGGTAAAGCATGAATTATATCGTTATTTCTGACTTTTGTGTAGCACCTGCCTGGTTGAAATCTGATTTTAATGTGTTGGTATGCTGGGCGCTGTCCTCAGATTATCGCATGGTCTGCTTTTGCCGTAAAGCCTTTTTGAAATCTAACACTGCAGCTGGATTAACAAGAAATTCATCTTTAAACTGATGTATAACATTTCTATGTTTTGTGAATTCTTATTATGAGTATTTCTGTTTCTGAATTTGGCGCACTGCAATTTCACTGGGTGTTGTCAAATCAATCCTGCTAAAGATATTGGCGCGCAAAGGGATCCATAAGAAATGAATAGTCTGTAAATAGTCTGTTGTTTGAGTTTTTTCATGTATTGTAACGGCGTTCGTCTGTTGAAGGAGAAGCGGACCAAAATGCAGCGTGGTGGTTACTCATGTTCTTTAATGGAAATGAACGAGACATGAAATAACTTGACATACAAAACAACAAACGGAACGTGAAAACCTATACAGCCTATCTGGTGACAATAAACACAGAGACAGGAACAATCACCCACGAAATACTCAAAGAATATGGCTGCCTAAATATGGTTCCCAATCAGAGACAACGATAATCACCTGACTCTGATTGAGAACCGTCTCAGGAAGCCATAGACTATGCTATACACCCCCAAGACAAAACACACCAAAAAAAAACATGTCACACCCTGGCCTGACCAAATAAATGAAGACAAACATTATATATTTCGACCAGGGCGTGACAGAACCCCCCCCCCTAAGGTGCGGACTCCCGGATGCACATCAGAACAATAGGGAGGGTTCGGGTGGGCGTCTGTCCATGGTGGCGGCTCCGGCGCGGGACGTGGACCCCACTCTATCAATGTCTTAGTTCCTCCCCCTCGCGTCCTAGGATAGTCCACCCTCGCCGCCGACCATGGCCTAGTAGTCCTCACCCAGAACCCCACTGGACTGAGGGGCAGCTCGGAACTGAGGGGCAGCTCGGGACTGAGGGGCAGCTCGGGACTGAGGGGCAGCTCGGGACTGAGGGGCAGCTCGGGACTGAAGGGCAGCTCGGGACTGAGGGGCAGCTCGGGACTGAGGGGCAGCTCGGGACTGAGGGGCAGCCCAGCACTGAGAGGAAGCCCAGCACTGAGAGGAAGCTCAGGCAGGTAGTTGGATCCGGCAGACCCTGGCTGACTGGCGGATCTGGAAGAGTCTGGCTGACTGGTGGATCTGGAAGAGTCTGGCTGACTGGCAGATCTGGCAGCTGTGGCTGCTCCATGCAGACTGGCAGTTCTGGCTGCTCCATGCAGACTGGCAGCTCTGGCTGCTCCATGCAGACTGGCAGCTCTGGCTGCTCCATGCAGGCTGTCAGCTCAGGCTGCTCCATGCAGGCTGTCAGCTCAGGCTGCTCCATGCAGGCTGACAGCTCTGGCTGCTCCATGCAGGCTGGAAGCTCTGGCTGCGCTGAACAGGCAGGAGACTCCAGCAGCGCTGTAGAGGAGGAAGGCTCTGGCAGCGCTGAACAGGCAGGAGACTCCGGCAGCGCTGTAGAGGAGGAAGTCTCTGGCAGCGGTGGACAGGCGGGAGACTCCAGCAGCGCTGCAGAGGAGGAAGGCTCTGGCTGCGCTGAACAGGCGGGAGACTCCGGCAGCGCTGGAGAGGGCAGCTCGGGACTGAGGGGCAGCTCGGGACTGAGGGGCAGCTCGGGACTGAGGGGCAGCTCGGGACTGAGGGGAAGCCCAGCACTGAGAGGAAGCCCAGCACTGAGAGGAAGCCCAGCACTGAGAGGAAACTCAGGCAGGTAGTTGGATCCGACAGATCCTGGCTGGCTGGCGGATCTGGAAGAGTCTGGCTGACTGGTGGATCTGGAAGAGTCTGGCTGACTGGCAGATCTGGCAGCTGTGGCTGCTCCATGCAGACTGGCAGCTGTGGCTGCTCCATGCAGACTGGCAGTTCTGGCTGCTCCATGCAGACTGGCAGCTCTGGCTGCTCCATGCAGACTGGCAGCGCTGGCTGCTCCATGCAGGCTGTCAGCTCAGGCTGCTCCATGCAGGCTGACAGCTCTGGCTGCTCCATGCAGGCTGGAAGCTCTGGCTGCGCTGAACAGGCAGGAGACTCCAGCAGCGCTGTAGAGGAGGAAGGCTCTGGCAGCGCTGAACAGGCAGGAGACTCCGGCAGCGCTGTAGAGGAGGAAGTCTCTGGCAGCGGTGGACAGGCGGGAGACTCCAGCAGCGCTGCAGAGGAGGAAGGCTCTGGCTGCGCTGAACAGGCGGGAGACTCCGGCAGCGATGGAGAGGCGAGGCGCACTGTAGGCCTGATGCGTGGTGCTGGCACTGGTGGTACTGGGCTGAGGACACGCACAGGAAGCCTGGTGTGGAGAGCTGCCACCAGAGGACTGATGTGTGGAGGTGGCACTGGATAGACCGCACCTTGCAGGCGCACTGGAGCTCTTGAGCACCGAGCCTGCCCAACCGTACCTGGCTCGATGCCCACTCTAGCCCGGCCAATACGAGGAGCTGGTATGTACAGCACCGGGCTATGCACCCGCACTGGAGACACCGTGCGCTCCACAGCATAACACGGTGCCTGCCTGGTCTCTTTAGCCCCCCGGTAAGCACAGGAAGTTTGCGCAGTTCTCCTACATGGCGTAGCCATACTCCCTGTGAGCCCCCCCCCAAGAAATTTTTGGGGCTGACTCTCGGGCTTCCTTCCGCGCCGCCGTGCTTGCTTCGCCATCTCGATTCTCCTATAACCCTCTTCGCACTGCTCCAGTGAATCCCAGGCGGGCTCCAGCACTCTCCCTGGGTCGACCGCCCACCTGTCTATTTCCTCCCAAGTAGTGTAGTCCCGATATTGTTGCTCCTGCTGCCGCTGTTGCTTCTACTCATACCAGCGCCTCTCAGCTCTCACCGCCTCCAGTTCTTCTTTGGGGCGGCGATATTCTCCAAGCTGATCCCAGGGTCCTTCTCCAAACAATTCGTCCTCCCATGTCCATTCCTCCTTTCGTTGCACCTGCCTGTTACCACGCCGCTTGGTCCTGTTGTGGTGGGTGATTCTGTAACGGCGTTCGTCTGTTGAAGGAGAAGCGGACCAAAATGCAGCGTGGTGGTTACTCATGTTCTTTAATGGAAATGAACGAGACATGAAATAACTTCACATACAAAACAACAAACGGAATGTGAAAGGCTCTATAGGTTATCTGGTGACAATAAACACAGAGACAGGAACAATCACCCATGAAATACTCAAAGAATATGGCAATAAAACTGTACATCTGGAGTAATCGCTCACAATATATGAACCTCTTATGAGCTTACGTGTTATATAAGATACTGTACATTCATTCAGTTTCAGAATTGAAATTCATTATCATACATTGAAATGTAAAAAATGTTAAAAAATGTTGTGCAACAGTCCTTTTTACGTGTGGATCTGATGGTACATGTGGACCCTGCAATTGATCCCCAGTTAGAGCCACACTCTGACTCTACTGCTTTCTCTCTTTATCTCTTCAGTCTCCATCCAGTAGAGTTCTCCTCACAGCTTAGTGAGAGAGACTTTGATTATAAAGTGTTGAGTTCTGTTAGGTCTTGTTTAGAGAGACACTGAAGGTTGCAGATCTGAAACAGTATCAAATGTCAAATGTATAGTTACATACACACACGAGGGTGACTTAAATATGATTGAATGCAATTTCAATGCAGTTGGTTACCTCCTGAGAATATCATGAGTTGTCATTTCATACAGTATACATTCTGAACTGTCTGACTTACCAAGATCAAGTCATCACAATACATATACAGTGAGGTCTACACACACAGACACACACGCACCATTCACAGTGATAGTGTCAGGATCACTAATGATTGATGATATGGATCTGGACTGGATCTCTCCCTGACACCAGTAGAGACCCTGGTCAGACTCAGCAGCTCTACTGATGGTGAAGGTGGCTCCTGTTGTAGTGTGTCTGCCAGACAAGGTCACTACTTTCTTAGTGTTGTCTTTGTACCATGTGTAGCTCCATCCACTGTCAGACCCCACTGAACACGTCAGAGTTACTGTCTCTCCAGTGTATGCAGGGTTTGGATTTAAGGTCAGTGTAGTTTCAGTAAGAGCAAAGAAAACAGAGCAGAATATCAAAACATATGCACTCTTTTTTGGATTGAAGTTGATTTTATATAGAGGTATGTTGACTCCATTCTTTAATAATTTACAGTGTGTATATATACTGTATATATATATTTAGATTTATATATATATATATTTAGAAAGTTCAGAAGTGATTGAAGATAAATAGTGAGCTCACCCGTGACGTTGTGACGTGGAGAGATGAGTTGAGATATGAATTTTGGGTCCATCTTGTCCTAGTCCCCTCACACTGGTACTGACCAGCCTGGTCAGAGAGAGATATAGTGGCGGTTTTACTGGTCTGACTTGAAAGTCGTTCTTTATTTATTAACCAGTGGTACATCCAGTCTGTGTAGTCTGATAGTTCACACTGCAGCTTGACTGTGTCTCCAGAGTACAGTGGCTCCTGAGTAGTGACTATCTTCACAGAGGCTGTAGGCAGAGCTGTGGAAACAGTTCAATTAATTTTTTATTTATTTTTAATTACCTTTATTTTATCCAGTAAAATCCTATTTTGCGAGGGCGACCTGTCAAGAAGGCAAAACAGGGAAATAGCAGCGTGTCCATAAAACATTACAGATAAATACACACATAAGACAAAACGTCACAAGTTGAAGATACAATTGAAGATTAGAAACAACTGCAGTTGTCACAAACAGTGTTGTCTATCAGAGTCTTTAAAACAGAAACAGGTCACTAACTCCCCTAACTTTAAAATCTTCTGAAGCATGTTCCAAGATGAAGGGGCAGTTTGGGAAAAATATTTTTCCCTATCTCAGTTCTGGCCTTAGGAACAGACAAGGACAGCAGCGACTTTGAATGAAGACAATATTGAGTGACTGATCTGGTCAGTAAAGAACAAAGGGAGTTGTCCCATCAATGCTGTGTACACTAAAGTGTATTAATGCTTTAACCTCCTGGTGGAGAGAGAAGTCCATTGCACCATGGCATACAAATCACAGCGATGGGTGGTCGAGCATTTGTAATGAATCTTAAAGCACCATGATACACAGTGGCCAGAGGCCTGCATATAGACAATATCACAATAATCCAGCATTGATTAAAAAAGTATTTTGAACAAGATATTTTCTGACTAACATTGAAGAGCAAGAATTGTTCCTGAAATAGAAACCCAATTTCAACTTCAGTTTCTTGGTCAAGTTATTTTATCTAGCCAAACCCCAAGACACTTATAGGAGGTGACCCTATCAATTTTCTGGCATGTTACAGTTTAAATCTGCAAGTGACTCCACGTCCTTACTTTCAGGGAAGAGAAAACCATCATCTTTGTTTTCCTTTCATAAAACACACGTTTCAATTGGAAAAGCTGCCTTTGAATAACATCAAAGGCCAACTGTAAGTCCTGAAAAGTCTACTCAATAATAAATGATAATAATAATAAATAATAAATAAGTAATAATACATGATTTCACTGTATGTCTGACTGCATCACTCCACTCAGAATGCTTCACCATTGTCTGAAGTCCTAATCTCACTGATCTCATATTCATGCTTCCTACTGATTGAGTCCACATCATCCTTCCTCCATGTGTATTTCCAGTCAGTGACTTCTGTTACATCTGAGAGTGACAGATTCTCCACTGAATATCTGGGAGGATTTGGGGTGTTTGGTCAGAACAGCCATTGCCTGTCTTGCAAAAAAAATAAAACCAGCATGATTCAATTGCTTAACACATGTTATTTTGAGACAATCAAAACACAAACATTGTCTATCCAAAAACAGATTTAAAAATGTCAAATAAAACATTTGATGAAGCATTATGAGATCAAGGCTTGATCAAGTGTACAAATATTTACCACCATCGTCTTCAGAGTGTCCAGAGTAGATGTGTGTACGAATCACTACAACACAGAAAGTCACATTGCACCAATATAATCTTGAAATAAATAACAACATGCCATATTCATGTTTCTGATTACTAAATCCACCCTGTACTTTATTTTACAGATGCAATCTGAGATTTCTACATTGATTTCGTCACTTTTAAATGAATCATAGAAATTCAAGTCTTATCCCATCATAACCAAAATATTTGATTATTTTCTGACAATTATTGTAAATAATGTAGATGAATGAATATCCTTAGCCCCGTCCCTCAGCCTTATATACCACAAGTGGAAGGGTGTCATTTTTGTGGTTGTTTGAAGAGCTTTAAAAGGCCACTGACTTCCCATGTTCTGCACACAGAGAGAGGACAGAGACCGAAAACACTAAAACACCAGTCATTAATCTCTTAATACAGTTTACTATAGCTGTAGCGAAGGAACCCTCAACCATTTACAATAATCACAACTTGATAATACAACACATCCAACTCATCCAACCACTGAGTTAGAATCAATTTTTTAGTTCCTGATTGATGACCTGGTTAAGTGCACACCACCACAAGAACCAGGTCTGCATGGCATCAGCTACACAAGCCCAGGTTCTCACAGAGATGCAACATCAATGTTGTGTGGCCACATTCTATCTGCAGACCATATGTGCTTCAATTTCCTTTTAGTGCCATTTTCTAAGCTTTTGCGCTGTTTTGTCAATAAGGGATAAAACACCAAAAACAAAAGTATAGCATAAAACTGCCTGTCACGACTTCCGCCGAAGTCGGTCCCTCTCCTTGTTCGGGTGAGAGGGGATTATGCGATAAATCTCCTGGTAGACGCAGCACTTCCCAGGAGTCACGTGTATCCCCTGTCACAGGAGGAGACGGCTCAGGTGGGTTTTAGGGGTTTCAGCTATGGAAACATATGTCTCCGAATCCCTGGGGCAGGGGCATTACCTCATTGCTGAATTGGGGACCAGTGCGACTGCAGTAGTTGGCTGAGGCGGACAGGGCTGTTCGTCACCTGAGGGCTCTGTCTGTTTACCCCGGAACCCGTGCTGGCTAATCCGGATCCTTCTTTGGCGTTCATAGTGGAGGTGGATGCGTCCGAGACTGGGATAGGAGCCGTGCTCTCTCAGCGCTCGGGTACGCCACCAAAGCTCCGCCCTTGTGCTTTCTTTTCGAGGAAGCTCAGCCCTGCGGAGCGAAACTATGATGGGGGGGATCGGGAGCTGTTGGCTGTTGTCAAGGCTCTGCAGGTGTGGATACATGAGGGGGCTAAACACCCTTTTCTCATCTGGACTGACCACCGCAATCTGGAGTACATCCGGGTGGCGAGGAGACTGAACCCTCACCAGGAAAGGTGGGCAATGTTCTTTTCCTGTTTTGTTTTCAACCTGTCCTACAGACCAGGTTCCCAGAACGCTAAGGCAGACACACTGTACCGGATGTATGACACATAGGAGTGGTCCATAGATCCCACCCCCATACTTCATGCCTCTTGCCTGGTGGCACCAGTGTGCAGCTGGGCATCTGTGCGTTCCGTCTGCTGTCCGCAACCGTTTGATCTATTGGGACCACACGCCACCCTCCTCTGGTCATCCTGGCATCGGTCGGAAGTACTGGTGGTCCACCTTGGCCAAGGACATGAGGGTTTATGTTTCCTCCTGCTCAGTGTGTGCCCAGTGCAAGGCCCCTAGGCATATGCCTAGAGGAAAGTTACAATCCTTACCCGCTCCAGAACGGCCGCGGTCGCACCTATCAGTGGACTTCCTCACGGATCTTCCTCCTCACTGGGTAACACCACGATCCTGGTCGTTGTGTATCAGTTCTGTAAGTCCTGCCGTCTCCTTCCTTTGCCCGATCTCCCTACGTCCCTACAGACTGTGGAGGCCCTGTTTACACACGTCTTCCGGCACTACGGGGTGCCTGAGGATATAGTGTCTGATGGGGGTCCCCAGTTCACGTCAAGGGTCTGGAGGGCATCCTTTCCTTGGGTGTTCACCGGGCAGGTGGAGAGAGTAAACCAGGATGCGGTCTTATTGCCAGGACCGGCCGGGGGAGTGGGCGGCGTTCATCCCCTGGGCAGAGATGGCCCAAAACTTGTTCGGCCACTCCTCCACTAACCTCTCCCCCTTCCAGTGAGTACTGGGGTATCAGCCGGTTCTGACACCTTGGCATCAGATCCAGATAGAGGCTCCTGCGGTGGACGAATGGTTTAAGCAGAGGAGACCTGGGACGCCGCTCATGTGCACCTTCAACGGGCCGTGAGGCGTCAGATGTAATGTTGCGCTGATGAACATTGCTCTACATCTTTGCCCTTTTAAGGCCATTCAAAAAGCTAACAAACATTAGAAAACTACAGGGCTACTTCCTTGAAAATGTTGCTGCACTTTCGATGCACGTTAACACAACCATTGGAACAAAGTGTTGTTGTTTCGTAAACTCCATGTTCAGTTGGATGAGAGCACGAATAGCCAGCGATCAAGCATCAAGGTTAAAGACACCGCAGGTCTTTGTGGTGCAATTTGTTAGTGCGGTAGACTGTTAATCTAAAGGTTGGTGGTTCGAGCCCACCCAGGGACGACAGTTATCTGTTTGTTGTGCTCCATGGTGTCGATGTGACGTTATGAGATTCCTGTAAAATTGCCTTGCTGAGGGTCAATGCAAACACAAGCCTCTCTCGTGCAATCAGTCAGCGTTAATGACTGTCAATCAAAAGGTTGGTGCTTTGACACCACCCAAGGATGACATTGTGGTGTTGCGAACTGACCCTTCCTGACTTGGTGTGAGCTTCCATGAGACTTTGGCCTGCTGAGTGTCAGTATAACCACAAGTCTCTGTGGTGCAATGTGTTGGCGCGTTAGACTGTTAATTTAAAAGTTGGTGATTTGAGATCCACCCAGGAATACTGTCTTTCTGTTTCTAGTGATATGGAAGACCTTCCTGGCCTTACAGTAAGCTTGCATTTGACCTGCTGTGTTTCCTGTTGTCACATGTGATTGGTGTGTTGTTGAACATGAAAGATGACAAGTAACTAAACCTACTGGTAAAATGGCTGTCAATGGTCTCTGATCTTCTGTTACTCAATAGCTTGATCATTCTGTGTTCTCCAAGGAACATATAATTTATTCTTATTAATCTGGCTAGTTTGACAACGTAAATGATGTCAATCTGGCATGAAAAACCTTATTATTTATATTTATCTCGCGAGAAGGACAATGTTGGTCCAGTGTGTTTGTGTGTATATGTACGCCTATGCGCCATGAAAGTGACTAGTCACTTCATCATTCTTCCGGAGTCAGTCCCCTAATTATTTTTGAATGGGCTTGTCGATTATATTTTACTTTTGTGAAAATGCAGTTGTTTAAAATATAGATTTATCAGAATATATTTGTGATTGTGGCTGAATTTACTCCTGCCAGATGCCTTTTAATATAATGTTGCGCTGACGATCATTGCGCTACATCTTTGCCATTTTAAGGCCATTCAAAAAGCTAACAAACATTAGAAACCTACAGGGCTACTTCCTTGAAAATGTTGCTGCACTTTCGATGCACGTTAACACAACCATTGGAACAAAGTGTTGTTGTCTCCAAAACTCTTGAACGTGCCGTCCTTGGCCAGCTCTCCCGCTATCTCTCTCAGAATGACCTTCTTGATCCAAATCAGTCAGGTTTCAAGACTAGTCATTCAACTGAGACTGCTCTTCTCTGTATCACGGAGGCGCTCTGCACTGCTAAAGCTAACTCTCTCTCCTCTGCTCTCATCCTTCTAGACCTATCGGCTGCCTTCGATACTGTGAACCATCAGATCCTCCTCTCCACCCTCTCCGAGTTGGGCATCTCCGGCGCGGCCCACGCTTGGATTGCGTCCTACCTGACAGGTCGCTCCTACCAGGTGGCGTGGCGAGAATCTGTCTCCTCGCCACGCGCTCTCACCACTGGTGTCCCCCAGGGCTCTGTTCTAGGCCCTCTCCTATTCTCGCTATACACCAAGTCACTTGGCTCTGTCATAACCTCACATGGTCTCTCCTATCATTGCTATGCAGACGACACACAATTAATCTTCTCCTTTCCCCTTCTGATGACCAGGTGGCGAATCGCATCTCTGCATGTCTGGCAGACATATCAGTGTGGATGACGGATCACCACCTCAAGCTGAACCTCGGCAAGACGGAGCTGCTCTTCCTCCCGGGGAAGGACTGCCCGTTCCATGATCTCGCCATCACGGTTGACAACTCCATTGTGTCCTCCTCCCAGAGCGCTAAGAACCTTGGCGTGATCCTGGACAACACCCTGTCGTTCTCAACCAACATCATGGCGGTGGCCCGTTCCTGTAGGTTCATGCTCTACAACATCCGCAGAGTACGACCCTGCCTCACACAGGAAGCGGTGCAGGTCCTAATCCAGGCACTTGTCATCTCCCGTCTGGATTACTGCAACTCGCTGTTGGCTGGGCTCCCTGCCTGTGCCATTAAACCCCTACAACTCATCCAGAACGCCGCAGCCCGTCTGGTGTTCAACCTTCCCAAGTTCTCTCACGTCACCCCGCTCCTCCGCTCTCTCCACTGGCTTCCAGTTGAAGCTCGCATCCGCTACAAGACCATGGTGCTTGCCTACGGAGCTGTGAGGGGAACGGCACCGCAGTACCTCCAGGCTCTGATCAGGCCCTACACCCAAGCAAGGGCACTGCGTTCATCCACCTCTGGCCTGCTCGCCTCCCTACCACTGAGGAAGTACAGTTCCCGCTCAGCCCAGTCAAAACTGTTCGCTGCTCTGGCCCCCCAATGGTGGAACAAACTCCCTCACGACGCCAGGACAGCGGAGTCAATCACCACCTTCCGGAGACACCTGAAACCCCACCTCTTCAAGGAATACCTAGGATAAGATAAGTAATCCTTCTCACCCCCCCCCCTTAATGATTTAGATGCACTATTGTAAAGTGGCTGTTCCACTGGATGTCAGAAGGTGAATTCACCAATTTGTAAGTCGCTCTGGATAAGAGCGTCTGATAAATGACTTAAATGTGAATGTATGTATGTAAATGTTGTTTCGTAAACTCCATGTTCAGTTGGATTAATGGGAGAAAAATTTCCTTGGCTTGCTGGGCGCCCATACCCTACATCCGGCAACGAGCGGCGACTTCGCATGGTTTGGTTTCTAGTTTTGAGTCGGCTGATCCACTTCCATCTCTGACATGTGAAACCGGAGGGGGAAGGGAGGGTTGCACCACATCATATACTGCGTGGTTCGGAGGGTACGGCGCTGGCCGGCCAAAGTTGTAGGCCCCATGGTAGCCCACTTGTAGATTAACCCGCTGGTTGGGTTAAAGGAATTGTCTGTCTGTAGGGTTAGGGTTAGGCATGGTTTTAGAATGGTTAAGGTTAGGTTTAAGGTTGGGGTAAGATATAGTTTTTTAAGAAGGTTGAGGTTAGGGTTAGGTTTAGATACGGGTTTTGGGATGGTAAGGGATAGGGTTAGGTTAGGCTGAGGTTTTCTAGTTTTGAGTCAGGTTGATCCAACTTCCATCTCTGACACGTGGAAATCGGAGGGGGAAGTGTTAGGGGTTAGGTTAGGGGTTAGGGTTAGGGTGAAATGAGAAACAGACGAATCTGGTGCACTGGCACAGGCAACCACTTTAAGGTTAGAGGGTTAGGGTTAGAGGGTTAGGTTAGGGTTAGGGTTAGAGGGTTAGTTAGGTTTTGAGTCGGGTTAGGGTTATCCAAGGGTTATCTTGACACGTAGACACGGGAAACCGGTTAGGGGAAGGGTTAGGGGTGTACCCACATTATACGGGTCCAGGGTTAGGGTTAAGGGCCAGGCCGCCAAGGCCAGGCCAGGTTAGCCCAGAGGGTAGGGTTAGGGTTAGGGTTAGGGGGTTAGGTTAGGTTAGAGGGTTAGGGTTAGGGGTTAGGGCCAGGGTTAGGGTTAGGTTAGGGGGTTAGGGTTAGGTTAGGGTTAGGGGTTAGGGTTAGGGAAGAAGTTAGGTTAGGGGGTTAGGTTAGGGGTAGGCCAGGGCCAGGCCAGGCCAGGCCAGGCCAGGCCAGCCAGGCCAGGCAGGCCAGGAAGGCCAGGCCAGGGCCAGGCCAGGCCAGGCCAGGCCAGGCCAGGGCCAGGGCCAGGCCAGGCCAGGCCAGGCCAGGCCAGGCCAGGCCAGAGGCCAGGCCAGGCCAGGCCAGGCCAGGCCAGGCCAGGCCAGGCCACAGGCCAGGCCAGCCAGGCCAGGCCAGGCCAGGCCAGGCCAGGCCAGGCCAGGCCAGGCCAGGCCAGGCCAGGCCAGGCCAGGCCAGGCCAGGCCAGGCCAGGCCAGGCCAGGCCAGGCCAGGCCAGGCCAGGCCAGGCCAGGCCAGGCCAGGCCAGGCCAGGCCAGGCCAGGCCAGGCCAGGCCAGGCCAGGCCAGGCCAGGCCAGGCCAGGCCAGGCCAGGCCAGGCCAGGCCAGGCCAGGCCAGGCCAGGCCAGGCCAGGCCAGGCCAGGCCAGGCCAGGCCAGGCCAGGCCAGGCCAGGCCAGGCCAGGCCAGGCCAGGCCAGGCCAGGCCAGGGCCAGGCCAGGCCAGGCCAGGCCAGGCCAGGCCAGGCCAGGCCAGGCCAGGCCAGGCCAGGCCAGGCCAGGCCAGGCCAGGCCAGGCCAGGCCAGGCCAGGCCAGGCCAGGCCAGGCCAGGCCAGGCCAGGCCAGGCCAGGCCAGGCCAGGCCAGGGCCAGGCCAGGGCCAGGCCAGGCCAGGCCAGGCCAGGCCAGGGCCAGGCCAGGCCAGGCCAGGCCAGGCCAGGCCAGGCCAGGCCAGGCCAGGCCAGGCCAGGCCAGGCCAGGCCAGGCCAGGCCAGGCCAGGCCAGGGCCAGGCCAGGCCAGGCCAGGCCAGGCCAGGCCAGGCCAGGCCAGGCCAGGCCAGGCCAGGCCAGGCCAGGCCAGGCCAGGCCAGGCCAGGCCAGGCCAGGCCAGGCCAGGCCAGGCCAGGCCAGGCCAGGCCAGGGCCAGGCCAGGCCAGGCCAGGCCAGGCCAGGCCAGGCCAGGCCAGGCCAGGGCCAGGCCAGGCCAGGCCAGGCCAGGCCAGGCCAGGCCAGGCCAGGCCAGGCCAGGCCAGGGCCAGGCCAGGCCAGGCCAGGCCAGGCCAGGCCAGGCCAGGCCAGGCCAGGCCAGGCCAGGCCAGGCCAGGCCAGGCCAGGCCAGGCCAGGCCAGGCCAGGCCAGGCCAGGCCAGGCCAGGCCAGGCCAGGGCCAGGCCAGGCCAGGCCAGGCCAGGCCAGGCCAGGCCAGGCCAGGCCAGGCCAGGCCAGGCCAGGCCAGGCCAGGCCAGGCCAGGCCAGGCCAGGCCAGGCCAGGCCAGGCCAGGCCAGGCCAGGGCCAGGCCAGGCCAGGCCAGGCCAGGGCCAGGCCAGGCCAGGCCAGGCCAGGGCCAGGCCAGGCCAGGCCAGGCCAGGCCAGGGCCAGGCCAGGCCAGGCCAGGGCCAGGCCAGGCCAGGCCAGGCCAGGGCCAGGCCAGGCCAGGCCAGGCCAGGCCAGGGCCAGGCCAGGCCAGGCCAGGCCAGGGGCCAGGCCAGGCCAGGCCAGGCCAGGCCAGGCCAGGCCAGGCCAGGCCAGGCCAGGGCCAGGCCAGGCCAGGCCAGGGCCAGGCCAGGCCAGGCCAGGCCAGGCCAGGCCAGGCCAGGCCAGGCCAGGCCAGGCCAGGCCAGGCCAGGGCCAGGCCAGGCCAGGCCAGGCCAGGCCAGGCCAGGCCAGGCCAGGCCAGGCCAGGCCAGGCCAGGCCAGGCCAGGCCAGGCCAGGGCGGCCAGGCCAGGCCAGGCCAGGCCAGGCCAGGGCCAGGCCAGGCCAGGCCAGGCCAGGCCAGGCCAGGCCAGGCCAGGCCAGGCCAGGGCCAGGCCAGGCCAGGCCAGGCCAGGCCAGGCCAGGCCAGGCCAGGCCAGGCCAGGCCAGGCCAGGCCAGGCCAGGGCCAGGCCAGGCCAGGCCAGGCCAGGCCAGGCCAGGCCAGGCCAGGCCAGGCCAGGCCAGGGCCAGGCCAGGCCAGGCCAGGCCAGGCCAGGCCAGGCCAGGCCAGGGCCAGGCCAGGCCAGGCCAGGCCAGGCCAGGCCAGGCCAGGCCAGGGCCAGGGCCAGGGCCAGGGCCAGGCCAGGCCAGGCCAGGCCAGGCCAGGCCAGGCCAGGCCAGGCCAGGCCAGGCCAGGCCAGGCCAGGCCAGGGCCAGGCCAGGCCAGGCCAGGCCAGGCCAGGCCAGGCCAGGGCCAGGCCAGGCCAGGCCAGGCCAGGCCAGGCCAGGCCAGGCCAGGCCAGGCCAGGCCAGGCCAGGCCAGGCCAGGCCAGGCCAGGGCCAGGCCAGGCCAGGCCAGGCCAGGCCAGGCCAGGCCAGGCCAGGCCAGGCCAGGCCAGGCCAGGCCAGGGCCAGGCCAGGCCAGGCCAGGCCAGGCCAGGCCAGGCCAGGCCAGGCCAGGCCAGGCCAGGCCAGGCCAGGCCAGGCCAGGCCAGGCCAGGCCAGGCCAGGCCAGGCCAGGCCAGGCCAGGCCAGGCCAGGCCAGGCCAGGCCAGGCCAGGGCCAGGCCAGGCCAGGGCCAGGCCAGGCCAGGCCAGGCCAGGGCCAGGCCAGGCCAGGCCAGGCCAGGCCAGGGCCAGGCCAGGGCCAGGGCCAGGCCAGGCCAGGCCAGGCCAGGCCAGGCCAGGCCAGGCCAGGCCAGGCCAGGCCAGGCCAGGCCAGGCCAGGCCAGGCCAGGCCAGGCCAGGCCAGGCCAGGCCAGGCCAGGGCCAGGCCAGGCCAGGCCAGGCCAGGCCAGGCCAGGCCAGGCCAGGCCAGGCCAGGCCAGGCCAGGCCAGGCCAGGCCAGGCCAGGCCAGGCCAGGCCAGGCCAGGCCAGGCCAGGGGCCAGGCCAGGCCAGGCCAGGCCAGGCCAGGCCAGGCCAGGCCAGGCCAGGCCAGGCCAGGCCAGGCCAGGCCAGGCCAGGCCAGGCCAGGCCAGGCCAGGGCCAGGCCAGGCCAGGCCAGGGCCAGGGCCAGGCCAGGGCCAGGCCAGGCCAGGCCAGGCCAGGCCAGGCCAGGCCAGGCCAGGCCAGGCCAGGCCAGGCCAGGCCAGGGCCAGGCCAGGCCAGGCCAGGCCAGGCCAGGCCAGGGCCAGGCCAGGCCAGGCCAGGCCAGGCCAGGGCCAGGCCAGCCAGGCCAGGGCCAGGCCAGGCCAGGCCAGGCCAGGCCAGGCCAGGCCAGGCCAGGGCCAGGCCAGGCCAGGCCAGGCCAGGCCAGGCCAGGCCAGGCCAGGCCAGGCCAGGCCAGGCCAGGCCAGGCCAGGCCAGGCCAGGCCAGGCCAGGCCAGGCCAGGCCAGGCCAGGCCAGGGCCAGGCCAGGCCAGGCCAGGCCAGGCCAGGCCAGGCCAGGCCAGGCCAGGCCAGGCCAGGCCAGGCCAGGCCAGGCCAGGCCAGGCCAGGGCCAGGCCAGGCCAGGCCAGGCCAGGCCAGGGCCAGGCCAGGCCAGGGCCAGGGCCAGGCCAGGCCAGGGCCAGGCCAGGCCAGGCCAGGCCAGGCCAGGCCAGGGCCAGGCCAGGCCAGGCCAGGCCAGGCCAGGCCAGGCCAGGCCAGGCCAGGCCAGGCCAGGCCAGGCCAGCCAGGCCAAGGGCCAGGCCAGGCCAGGCCAGGGCCAGGCCAGGCCAGGCCAGGCCAGGCCAGGCCAGGCCAGGCCAGGGCCAGGCCAGGCCAGGCCAGGCCAGGCCAGGCCAGGCCAGGCCAGGCCAGGCCAGGCCAGGGCCAGGCCAGGCCAGGCCAGGCCAGGCCAGGCCAGGCCAGGCCAGGCCAGGCCAGGCCAGGGCCAGGCCAGGCCAGGCCAGGCCAGGCCAGGCCAGGCCAGGCCAGGCCAGGCCAGGGCCAGGCCAGGCCAGGCCAGGCCAGGGCCAGGCCAGGCCAGGGCCAGGCCAGGGCCAGGCCAGGCCAGGGCCAGGCCAGGCCAGGCCAGGCCAGGCCAGGCCAGGCCAGGCCAGGCCAGGGCCAGGCCAGGCCAGGCCAGGGCCAGGCCAGGCCAGGCCAGGCCAGGCCAGGCCAGGCCAGGCCAGGCCAGGCCAGGCCAGGGCCAGGGCCAGGCCAGGGCCAGGCCAGGCCAGGCCAGGCCAGGGCCAGGGCCAGGCCAGGCCAGGCCAGGGCCAGGCCAGGCCAGGCCAGGCCAGGCCAGGCCAGGCCAGGCCAGGCCAGGGCCAGGCCAGGCCAGGCCAGGCCAGGCCAGGCCAGGCCAGGCCAGGCCAGGGCCAGGCCAGGCCAGGGCCAGGCCAGGCCAGGCCAGGCCAGGCCAGGCCAGGCCAGGGCCAGGCCAGGCCAGGCCAGGCCAGGCCAGGCCAGGGCCAGGCCAGGCCAGGCCAGGCCAGGCCAGGCCAGGGCCAGGCCAGGCCAGGGCCAGGCCAGGCCAGGCCAGGCCAGGGCCAGGCCAGGCCAGGCCAGGGCCAGGCCAGGCCAGGCCAGGCCAGGCCAGGCCAGGGCCAGGCCAGGCCAGGCCAGGCCAGGCCAGGCCAGGCCAGGCCAGGCCAGGCCAGGCCAGGCCAGGCCAGGCCAGGCCAGGCCAGGCCAGGCCAGGCCAGGGCCAGGCCAGGCCAGGCCAGGCCAGGCCAGGCCAGGCCAGGCCAGGCCAGGCCAGGCCAGGCCAGGCCAGGCCAGGCCAGGCCAGGCCAGGCCAGGGCCAGGCCAGGCCAGGCCAGGCCAGGCCAGGCCAGGCCAGGCCAGGCCAGGCCAGGCCAGGCCAGGCCAGGCCAGGCCAGGCCAGGCCAGGCCAGGGCCAGGCCAGGCCAGGCCAGCAGGCCAGGCCAGGCCAGGCCAGGCCAGGCCAGGCCAGGCCAGGCCAGGCCAGGCCAGGCCAGGCCAGGCCAGGGCCAGGCCAGGCCAGGCCAGGCCAGGCCAGGCCAGGCCAGGCCAGGGCCAGGCCAGGCCAGGCCAGGCCAGGCCAGGCCAGGCCAGGGCCAGGCCAGGCCAGGCCAGGCCAGGCCAGGCCAGGGCCAGGCCAGGCCAGGCCAGGCCAGGGCCAGGGCCAGGCCAGGCCAGGCCAGGCCAGGCCAGGGCCAGGCCAGGCCAGGCCAGGCCAGGCCAGGCCAGGCCAGGCCAGGCCAGGGCCAGGCCAGGCCAGGCCAGGCCAGGCCAGGCCAGGCCAGGCCAGGCCAGGCCAGGCCAGGGCCAGGCCAGGCCAGGCCAGGGCCAGGCCAGGCCAGGGCCAGGCCAGGCCAGGCCAGGCCAGGGCCAGGCCAGGGCCAGGCCAGGCCAGGCCAGGGCCAGGCCAGGCCAGGCCAGGCCAGGCCAGGCCAGGGCCAGGCCAGGCCAGGCCAGGCCAGGCCAGGCCAGGCCAGGCCAGGCCAGGCCAGGCCAGGCCAGGGCCAGGCCAGGGCCAGGCCAGGGCCAGGCCAGGCCAGGCCAGGCCAGGCCAGGCCAGGCCAGGCCAGGCCAGGCCAGGCCAGGCCAGGCCAGGCCAGGCCAGGCCAGGCCAGGCCAGGCCAGGCCAGGCCAGGGCCAGGCCAGGGCCAGGCCAGGCCAGGGCCAGGCCAGGCCAGGCCAGGCCAGGCCAGGCCAGGGCCAGGCCAGGGCCAGGCCAGGCCAGGCCAGGCCAGGCCAGGCCAGGCCAGGCCAGGCCAGGCCAGGCCAGGCCAGGCCAGGCCAGGCCAGGCCAGGCCAGGCCAGGCCAGGCCAGGCCAGGCCAGGCCAGGCCAGGCCAGGCCAGGGCCAGGCCAGGCCAGGCCAGGCCAGGCCAGGCCAGGCCAGGCCAGGCCAGGCCAGGGCCAGGCCAGGCCAGGCCAGGCCAGGGCCAGGCCAGGCCAGGCCAGGCCAGGCCAGGCCAGGCCAGGCCAGGCCAGGCCAGGCCAGGCCAGGCCAGGCCAGGCCAGGCCAGGCCAGGCCAGGCCAGGCCAGGCCAGGCCAGGCCAGGCCAGGCCAGGCCAGGCCAGGCCAGGCCAGGGCCAGGCCAGGCCAGGCCAGGCCAGGGCCAGGCCAGGCCAGGCCAGGCCAGGCCAGGGCCAGGCCAGGCCAGGCCAGGCCAGGCCAGGCCAGGGCCAGGCCAGGCCAGGGCCAGGCCAGGCCAGGCCAGGCCAGGCCAGGGCCAGGCCAGGCCAGGCCAGGCCAGGCCAGGCCAGGCCAGGCCAGGCCAGGCCAGGGCCAGGCCAGGCCAGGCCAGGCCAGGGCCAGGCCAGGCCAGGCCAGGCCAGGCCAGGCCAGGCCAGGCCAGGCCAGGCCAGGCCAGGCCAGGCCAGGCCAGGCCAGGCCAGGCCAGGCCAGGCCAGGCCAGGGCCAGGCCAGGGCCAGGCCAGGCCAGGCCAGGCCAGGCCAGGCCAGGCCAGGCCAGGCCAGGCCAGGCCAGGCCAGGCCAGGCCAGGCCAGGCCAGGCCAGGCCAGGCCAGGCCAGGCCAGGCCAGGCCAGGCCAGGGCCAGGCCAGGCCAGGGCCAGGCCAGGCCAGGCCAGGGCCAGGCCAGGCCAGGCCAGGCCAGGGCCAGGCCAGGCCAGGCCAGGCCAGGCCAGGCCAGGGCCAGGCCAGGCCAGGCCAGGCCAGGCCAGGCCAGGCCAGGCCAGGCCAGGGCCAGGCCAGGCCAGGGCCAGGCCAGGCCAGGCCAGGCCAGGCCAGGCCAGGCCAGGGCCAGGCCAGGCCAGGCCAGGCCAGGCCAGGCCAGGCCAGGCCAGGCCAGGCCAGGCCAGGCCAGGCCAGGCCAGGCCAGGGCCAGGCCAGGCCAGGCCAGGCCAGGGCCAGGCCAGGCCAGGCCAGGCCAGGCCAGGCCAGGCCAGGGCCAGGCCAGGCCAGGCCAGGCCAGGCCAGGCCAGGCCAGGCCAGGCCAGGCCAGGCCAGGCCAGGCCAGGGCCAGGCCAGGCCAGGCCAGGGCCAGGCCAGGCCAGGCCAGGCCAGGCCAGGCCAGGCCAGGGCCAGGCCAGGCCAGGCCAGGCCAGGCCAGGGCCAGGCCAGGCCAGGCCAGGCCAGGCCAGGCCAGGGCCAGGCCAGGCCAGGCCAGGCCAGGCCAGGCCAGGCCAGGCCAGGCCAGGCCAGGCCAGGGCCAGGCCAGGCCAGGCCAGGCCAGGCCAGGCCAGGCCAGGGCCAGGCCAGGCCAGGCCAGGCCAGGCCAGGCCAGGCCAGGCCAGGCCAGGCCAGGCCAGGCCAGGCCAGGCCAGGCCAGGCCAGGCCAGGCCAGGGCCAGGCCAGGCCAGGCCAGGCCAGGCCAGGCCAGGCCAGGCCAGGCCAGGCCAGGGCCAGGCCAGGCCAGGCCAGGCCAGGCCAGGCCAGGGCCAGGCCAGGCCAGGCCAGGCCAGGGCCAGGCCAGGGCCAGGCCAGGCCAGGCCAGGGCCAGGCCAGGCCAGGCCAGGCCAGGCCAGGCCAGGCCAGGCCAGGCCAGGCCAGGGCCAGGCCAGGCCAGGCCAGGCCAGGCCAGGCCAGGGCCAGGCCAGGCCAGGCCAGGGCCAGGCCAGGCCAGGCCAGGGCCAGGCCAGGCCAGGCCAGGCCAGGCCAGGCCAGGCCAGGCCAGGCCAGGCCAGGCCAGGGCCAGGCCAGGCCAGGCCAGGCCAGGCCAGGCCAGGGCCAGGCCAGGGCCAGGCCAGGCCAGGGCCAGGCCAGGCCAGGCCAGGCCAGGCCAGGCCAGGGCCAGGCCAGGCCAGGCCAGGCCAGGGCCAGGCCAGGCCAGGGCCAGGCCAGGCCAGGCCAGGCCAGGCCAGGCCAGGCCAGGCCAGGCCAGGCCAGGCCAGGGCCAGGCCAGGCCAGGCCAGGGCCAGGCCAGGCCAGGGCCAGGCCAGGCCAGGCCAGGCCAGGCCAGGCCAGGCCAGGGCCAGGCCAGGCCAGGGCCAGGCCAGGCCAGGCCAGGCCAGGCCAGGCCAGGCCAGGCCAGGCCAGGCCAGGCCAGGCCAGGCCAGGCCAGGGCCAGGCCAGGCCAGGCCAGGGCCAGGCCAGGCCAGGCCAGGCCAGGGCCAGGCCAGGCCAGGCCAGGCCAGGCCAGGCCAGGGCCAGGCCAGGCCAGGGCCAGGCCAGGCCAGGCCAGGGCCAGGCCAGGCCAGGCCAGGCCAGGGCCAGGCCAGGCCAGGCCAGGCCAGGCCAGGCCAGGCCAGGCCAGGCCAGGCCAGGCCAGGCCAGGCCAGGCCAGGCCAGGCCAGGCCAGGGCCAGGCCAGGCCAGGCCAGGCCAGGCCAGGCCAGGCCAGGCCAGGCCAGGCCAGGCCAGGCCAGGGCCAGGCCAGGCCAGGCCAGGCCAGGCCAGGCCAGGCCAGGCCAGGCCAGGCCAGGGCCAGGCCAGGCCAGGCCAGGCCAGGGCCAGGCCAGGCCAGGCCAGGGCCAGGCCAGGGCCAGGCCAGGCCAGGCCAGGCCAGGCCAGGCCAGGCCAGGCCAGGGCCAGGCCAGGGCCAGGCCAGGCCAGGCCAGGGCCAGGCCAGGCCAGGCCAGGGCCAGGCCAGGCCAGGCCAGGCCAGGGCCAGGCCAGGCCAGGCCAGGCCAGGCCAGGCCAGGGCCAGGCCAGGCCAGGGCCAGGCCAGGCCAGGCCAGGGCCAGGCCAGGCCAGGCCAGGCCAGGCCAGGCCAGGCCAGGGCCAGGCCAGGCCAGGCCAGGCCAGGGCCAGGGCCAGGGCCAGGCCAGGCCAGGCCAGGGCCAGGCCAGGCCAGGCCAGGCCAGGCCAGGCCAGGCCAGGCCAGGGCCAGGCCAGGCCAGGCCAGGGCCAGGCCAGGGCCAGGCCAGGCCAGGCCAGGCCAGGCCAGGGCCAGGGCCAGGCCAGGCCAGGCCAGGCCAGGCCAGGCCAGGGCCAGGCCAGGCCAGGCCAGGCCAGGGCCAGGCCAGGCCAGGCCAGGGCCAGGCCAGGCCAGGCCAGGCCAGGCCAGGCCAGGCCAGGGCCAGGCCAGGCCAGGCCAGGCCAGGCCAGGGCCAGGGCCAGGCCAGGCCAGGCCAGGCCAGGCCAGGCCAGGGCCAGGCCAGGGCCAGGCCAGGCCAGGCCAGGGCCAGGCCAGGCCAGGCCAGGCCAGGGCCAGGCCAGGCCAGGCCAGGGCCAGGCCAGGCCAGGCCAGGCCAGGCCAGGCCAGGCCAGGGCCAGGCCAGGCCAGGCCAGGCCAGGGCCAGGCCAGGCCAGGCCAGGCCAGGCCAGGCCAGGGCCAGGCCAGGCCAGGCCAGGCCAGGCCAGGGCCAGGCCAGGCCAGGGCCAGGCCAGGGCCAGGCCAGGCCAGGCCAGGCCAGGCCAGGCCAGGCCAGGCCAGGCCAGGCCAGGGCCAGGGCCAGGCCAGGCCAGGCCAGGCCAGGGCCAGGCCAGGCCAGGCCAGGCCAGGCCAGGCCAGGGCCAGGCCAGGCCAGGCCAGGCCAGGCCAGGGCCAGGCCAGGCCAGGCCAGGCCAGGCCAGGCCAGGCCAGGCCAGGCCAGGGCCAGGCCAGGGCCAGGCCAGGCCAGGCCAGGCCAGGCCAGGCCAGGGCCAGGGCCAGGCCAGGCCAGGCCAGGCCAGGCCAGGCCAGGCCAGGCCAGGCCAGGGCCAGGCCAGGCCAGGCCAGGGCCAGGCCAGGCCAGGCCAGGCCAGGGCCAGGCCAGGCCAGGCCAGGCCAGGCCAGGCCAGGCCAGGCCAGGCCAGGCCAGGCCAGGCCAGGCCAGGCCAGGCCAGGCCAGGCCAGGCCAGGCCAGGCCAGGCCAGGCCAGGCCAGGGCCAGGCCAGGCCAGGCCAGGCCAGGGCCAGGCCAGGCCAGGCCAGGCCAGGGCCAGGCCAGGCCAGGCCAGGCCAGGCCAGGCCAGGCCAGGCCAGGCCAGGGCCAGGCCAGGCCAGGGCCAGGCCAGGCCAGGCCAGGCCAGGCCAGGCCAGGCCAGGGCCAGGCCAGGCCAGGGCCAGGCCAGGGCCAGGCCAGGCCAGGCCAGGCCAGGCCAGGCCAGGCCAGGCCAGGCCAGGCCAGGCCAGGGCCAGGGCCAGGCCAGGCCAGGGCCAGGCCAGGCCAGGGCCAGGCCAGGGCCAGGCCAGGCCAGGCCAGGCCAGGGCCAGGCCAGGCCAGGCCAGGGCCAGGCCAGGCCAGGCCAGGCCAGGCCAGGCCAGGCCAGGCCAGGCCAGGCCAGGCCAGGCCAGGCCAGGCCAGGCCAGGCCAGGCCAGGGCCAGGCCAGGCCAGGCCAGGCCAGGCCAGGCCAGGCCAGGCCAGGCCAGGCCAGGCCAGGCCAGGGCCAGGCCAGGCCAGGCCAGGCCAGGGCCAGGGCCAGGCCAGGCCAGGCCAGGCCAGGCCAGGCCAGGCCAGGCCAGGCCAGGCCAGGCCAGGCCAGGCCAGGCCAGGCCAGGCCAGGGCCAGGCCAGGCCAGGCCAGGCCAGGCCAGGCCAGGCCAGGGCCAGGCCAGGCCAGGGCCAGGCCAGGCCAGGCCAGGCCAGGCCAGGCCAGGCCAGGGCCAGGCCAGGCCAGGCCAGGCCAGGCCAGGGCCAGGCCAGGCCAGGCCAGGGCCAGGCCAGGCCAGGCCAGGCCAGGCCAGGCCAGGCCAGGCCAGGCCAGGCCAGGCCAGGCCAGGCCAGGCCAGGCCAGGGCCAGGCCAGGCCAGGGCCAGGCCAGGCCAGGCCAGGCCAGGCCAGGCCAGGCCAGGCCAGGCCAGGCCAGGCCAGGCCAGGCCAGGCCAGGCCAGGGCCAGGCCAGGCCAGGCCAGGCCAGGCCAGGCCAGGCCAGGCCAGGGCCAGGCCAGGGCCAGGCCAGGCCAGGCCAGGCCAGGCCAGGCCAGGCCAGGGCCAGGCCAGGCCAGGGCCAGGCCAGGCCAGGCCAGGCCAGGCCAGGCCAGGGCCAGGCCAGGCCAGGCCAGGCCAGGCCAGGCCAGGCCAGGCCAGGCCAGGGCCAGGCCAGGCCAGGCCAGGGCCAGGCCAGGCCAGGCCAGGCCAGGCCAGGGCCAGGCCAGGCCAGGCCAGGCCAGGCCAGGCCAGGCCAGGCCAGGCCAGGGCCAGGCCAGGCCAGGCCAGGCCAGGCCAGGCCAGGCCAGGCCAGGGCCAGGGCCAGGCCAGGCCAGGCCAGGGCCAGGCCAGGCCAGGCCAGGGCCAGGCCAGGCCAGGGCCAGGCCAGGCCAGGCCAGGCCAGGGCCAGGCCAGGCCAGGCCAGGCCAGGGCCAGGCCAGGCCAGGCCAGGCCAGGCCAGGCCAGGCCAGGGCCAGGCCAGGCCAGGCCAGGCCAGGCCAGGGCCAGGCCAGGCCAGGGCCAGGCCAGGCCAGGCCAGGCCAGGCCAGGCCAGGCCAGGCCAGGGCCAGGCCAGGCCAGGCCAGGCCAGGCCAGGCCAGGCCAGGGCCAGGCCAGGCCAGGCCAGGCCAGGCCAGGCCAGGCCAGGCCAGGCCAGGGCCAGGCCAGGCCAGGCCAGGCCAGGCCAGGCCAGGGCCAGGCCAGGCCAGGCCAGGCCAGGCCAGGGCCAGGCCAGGCCAGGCCAGGCCAGGCCAGGCCAGGCCAGGCCAGGCCAGGCCAGGCCAGGGCCAGGCCAGGCCAGGCCAGGCCAGGCCAGGCCAGGCCAGGCCAGGCCAGGCCAGGCCAGGCCAGGCCAGGGCCAGGCCAGGCCAGGCCAGGCCAGGCCAGGCCAGGGCCAGGCCAGGCCAGGCCAGGCCAGGCCAGGCCAGGCCAGGCCAGGCCAGGCCAGGCCAGGCCAGGCCAGGCCAGGGCCAGGCCAGGCCAGGCCAGGCCAGGCCAGGCCAGGCCAGGCCAGGCCAGGCCAGGCCAGGCCAGGCCAGGCCAGGCCAGGGCCAGGCCAGGCCAGGCCAGGCCAGGCCAGGGCCAGGCCAGGCCAGGCCAGGGCCAGGCCAGGCCAGGCCAGGCCAGGGCCAGGCCAGGCCAGGCCAGGCCAGGCCAGGCCAGGGCCAGGCCAGGCCAGGGCCAGGCCAGGCCAGGCCAGGCCAGGGCCAGGGCCAGGCCAGGCCAGGCCAGGGCCAGGCCAGGCCAGGCCAGGCCAGGCCAGGCCAGGCCAGGGCCAGGCCAGGGCCAGGCCAGGCCAGGGCCAGGCCAGGCCAGGCCAGGCCAGGCCAGGCCAGGCCAGGCCAGGGCCAGGCCAGGCCAGGCCAGGCCAGGCCAGGCCAGGCCAGGCCAGGGCCAGGCCAGGGCCAGGGCCAGGCCAGGCCAGGCCAGGGCCAGGCCAGGCCAGGCCAGGCCAGGCCAGGCCAGGCCAGGCCAGGGCCAGGGCCAGGCCAGGCCAGGGCCAGGCCAGGCCAGGCCAGGCCAGGCCAGGCCAGGGCCAGGCCAGGCCAGGGCCAGGCCAGGCCAGGCCAGGCCAGGCCAGGCCAGGCCAGGGCCAGGCCAGGCCAGGCCAGGGCCAGGCCAGGCCAGGGCCAGGCCAGGCCAGGCCAGGCCAGGCCAGGGCCAGGCCAGGCCAGGGCCAGGCCAGGGCCAGGCCAGGCCAGGCCAGGCCAGGCCAGGCCAGGCCAGGCCAGGCCAGGCCAGGCCAGGCCAGGCCAGGCCAGGCCAGGCCAGGGCCAGGCCAGGCCAGGCCAGGCCAGGCCAGGCCAGGGCCAGGCCAGGCCAGGCCAGGCCAGGCCAGGGCCAGGCCAGGCCAGGCCAGGCCAGGCCAGGCCAGGCCAGGCCAGGGCCAGGCCAGGCCAGGGCCAGGCCAGGCCAGGGCCAGGCCAGGCCAGGCCAGGCCAGGCCAGGCCAGGGCCAGGCCAGGCCAGGCCAGGCCAGGGCCAGGCCAGGCCAGGCCAGGCCAGGCCAGGCCAGGCCAGGCCAGGGCCAGGCCAGGCCAGGCCAGGCCAGGCCAGGGCCAGGCCAGGCCAGGCCAGGCCAGGCCAGGCCAGGCCAGGCCAGGGCCAGGCCAGGCCAGGCCAGGGCCAGGCCAGGCCAGGCCAGGCCAGGCCAGGCCAGGCCAGGCCAGGCCAGGCCAGGCCAGGCCAGGGCCAGGCCAGGCCAGGCCAGGCCAGGCCAGGCCAGGCCAGGGCCAGGCCAGGCCAGGCCAGGCCAGGCCAGGCCAGGCCAGGCCAGGCCAGGCCAGGCCAGGCCAGGCCAGGCCAGGCCAGGCCAGGCCAGGGCCAGGCCAGGCCAGGCCAGGCCAGGCCAGGCCAGGCCAGGCCAGGCCAGGGCCAGGGCCAGGCCAGGCCAGGGCCAGGGCCAGGCCAGGGCCAGGGCCAGGCCAGGCCAGGCCAGGCCAGGCCAGGGCCAGGCCAGGCCAGGGCCAGGGCCAGGCCAGGCCAGGCCAGGCCAGGCCAGGCCAGGCCAGGCCAGGCCAGGCCAGGCCAGGCCAGGGCCAGGCCAGGGCCAGGCCAGGCCAGGGCCAGGCCAGGGCCAGGCCAGGCCAGGCCAGGCCAGGCCAGGCCAGGCCAGGCCAGGCCAGGCCAGGCCAGGCCAGGCCAGGCCAGGCCAGGCCAGGCCAGGGCCAGGCCAGGGCCAGGCCAGGCCAGGCCAGGCCAGGCCAGGCCAGGCCAGGCCAGGCCAGGCCAGGCCAGGCCAGGCCAGGCCAGGCCAGGCCAGGCCAGGCCAGGCCAGGCCAGGCCAGGCCAGGGCCAGGCCAGGCCAGGGCCAGGGCCAGGCCAGGCCAGGCCAGGGCCAGGCCAGGCCAGGCCAGGCCAGGCCAGGCCAGGGCCAGGCCAGGCCAGGCCAGGCCAGGCCAGGGCCAGGGCCAGGCCAGGGCCAGGCCAGGCCAGGCCAGGCCAGGGCCAGGCCAGGCCAGGCCAGGCCAGGCCAGGGCCAGGCCAGGCCAGGCCAGGCCAGGGCCAGGCCAGGCCAGGCCAGGCCAGGCCAGGCCAGGCCAGGCCAGGCCAGGCCAGGCCAGGCCAGGCCAGGCCAGGGCCAGGGCCAGGCCAGGCCAGGCCAGGCCAGGGCCAGGCCAGGCCAGGCCAGGGCCAGGCCAGGCCAGGGCCAGGCCAGGCCAGGCCAGGGCCAGGCCAGGCCAGGCCAGGCCAGGCCAGGCCAGGGCCAGGCCAGGCCAGGCCAGGGCCAGGCCAGGCCAGGCCAGGCCAGGCCAGGCCAGGCCAGGCCAGGCCAGGCCAGGGCCAGGCCAGGCCAGGCCAGGCCAGGCCAGGCCAGGCCAGGGCCAGGGCCAGGCCAGGGCCAGGCCAGGCCAGGGCCAGGCCAGGCCAGGCCAGGCCAGGCCAGGGCCAGGCCAGGGCCAGGCCAGGGCCAGGCCAGGGCCAGGCCAGGCCAGGCCAGGCCAGGGCCAGGGCCAGGCCAGGGCCAGGGCCAGGCCAGGCCAGGCCAGGGCCAGGCCAGGGCCAGGCCAGGCCAGGCCAGGGCCAGGGCCAGGGCCAGGCCAGGCCAGGCCAGGCCAGGGCCAGGCCAGGGCCAGGGCCAGGCCAGGCCAGGGCCAGGCCAGGCCAGGGCCAGGGCCAGGCCAGGCCAGGGCCAGGCCAGGCCAGGCCAGGGCCAGGCCAGGCCAGGGCCAGGCCAGGGCCAGGGCCAGGCCAGGCCAGGGCCAGGCCAGGGCCAGGCCAGGCCAGGCCAGGGCCAGGCCAGGCCAGGGCCAGGGCCAGGCCAGGCCAGGCCAGGCCAGGCCAGGCCAGGCCAGGCCAGGGCCAGGGCCAGGCCAGGCCAGGCCAGGCCAGGCCAGGCCAGGCCAGGCCAGGCCAGGCCAGGCCAGGCCAGCCAGCCAGGCCAGGCCAGGCCAGGCCAGGCCAGGCCAGGCCAGGCCAGGCCAGGCCAGGCCAGGCCAGGCCAGGCCAGGCCAGGCCAGGCCAGGCCAGGCCAGGGCCAGGCCAGGCCAGGGCCAGGCCAGGCCAGGCCAGGCCAGGCCAGGCCAGGGCCAGGCCAGGCCAGGCCAGGCCAGGCCAGGCCAGGCCAGGCCAGGCCAGGCCAGGCCAGGCCAGGCCAGGCCAGGCCAGGCCAGGCCAGGCCAGGCCAGGCCAGGCCAGGGCCAGGCCAGGCCAGGCCAGGCCAGGGCCAGGCCAGGCCAGGCCAGGCCAGGCCAGGGCCAGGCCAGGCCAGGCCAGGGCCAGGCCAGGCCAGGCCAGGCCAGGGCCAGGCCAGGCCAGGGCCAGGCCAGGCCAGGCCAGGCCAGGCCAGGCCAGGCCAGGCCAGGCCAGGCCAGGCCAGGCCAGGCCAGGGCCAGGCCAGGGCCAGGCCAGGCCAGGCCAGGCCAGGCCAGGGCCAGGCCAGGCCAGGCCAGGCCAGGGCCAGGGCCAGGCCAGGGCCAGGCCAGGCCAGGCCAGGCCAGGGCCAGGCCAGGCCAGGCCAGGCCAGGCCAGGCCAGGGCCAGGCCAGGCCAGGGCCAGGCCAGGCCAGGCCAGGCCAGGGCCAGGCCAGGCCAGGCCAGGCCAGGGCCAGGCCAGGCCAGGCCAGGGCCAGGCCAGGGCCAGGCCAGGCCAGGCCAGGCCAGGGCCAGGCCAGGCCAGGCCAGGCCAGGCCAGGCCAGGCCAGGGCCAGGCCAGGCCAGGCCAGGCCAGGGCCAGGCCAGGCCAGGCCAGGCCAGGGCCAGGCCAGGCCAGGCCAGGCCAGGCCAGGCCAGGCCAGGCCAGGCCAGGCCAGGCCAGGGCCAGGCCAGGCCAGGGCCAGGCCAGGCCAGGCCAGGCCAGGGCCAGGCCAGGCCAGGCCAGGCCAGGCCAGGCCAGGCCAGGCCAGGCCAGGCCAGGGCCAGGGCCAGGCCAGGGCCAGGCCAGGCCAGGCCAGGGCCAGGGCCAGGCCAGGCCAGGCCAGGCCAGGCCAGGGCCAGGCCAGGCCAGGCCAGGCCAGGCCAGGCCAGGCCAGGCCAGGCCAGGCCAGGGCCAGGGCCAGGCCAGGCCAGGGCCAGGCCAGGCCAGGCCAGGGCCAGGCCAGGCCAGGGCCAGGCCAGGCCAGGCCAGGCCAGGCCAGGGCCAGGCCAGGCCAGGCCAGGGCCAGGCCAGGCCAGGCCAGGCCAGGCCAGGCCAGGGCCAGGCCAGGCCAGGCCAGGCCAGGGCCAGGCCAGGCCAGGGCCAGGCCAGGCCAGGGCCAGGGCCAGGCCAGGCCAGGCCAGGGCCAGGCCAGGCCAGGCCAGGCCAGGCCAGGCCAGGCCAGGCCAGGCCAGGCCAGGCCAGGCCAGGCCAGGCCAGGCCAGGCCAGGCCAGGCCAGGCCAGGCCAGGCCAGGGCCAGGCCAGGCCAGGCCAGGCCAGGCCAGGCCAGGGCCAGGCCAGGCCAGGCCAGGCCAGGCCAGGCCAGGCCAGGCCAGGGCCAGGCCAGGCCAGGCCAGGGCCAGGCCAGGCCAGGCCAGGGCCAGGGCCAGGGCCAGGCCAGGGCCAGGCCAGGCCAGGCCAGGCCAGGCCAGGGCCAGGCCAGGGCCAGGCCAGGCCAGGCCAGGCCAGGCCAGGCCAGGCCAGGCCAGGCCAGGCCAGGCCAGGGCCAGGCCAGGCCAGGCCAGGCCAGGCCAGGCCAGGGCCAGGCCAGGCCAGGCCAGGCCAGGCCAGGGCCAGGCCAGGCCAGGCCAGGCCAGGGCCAGGCCAGGGCCAGGCCAGGCCAGGCCAGGCCAGGCCAGGGCCAGGCCAGGCCAGGCCAGGCCAGGGCCAGGGCCAGGCCAGGCCAGGCCAGGCCAGGGCCAGGCCAGGCCAGGCCAGGCCAGGCCAGGCCAGGGCCAGGCCAGGCCAGGCCAGGGCCAGGCCAGGCCAGGGCCAGGCCAGGGCCAGGCCAGGCCAGGGCCAGGCCAGGCCAGGCCAGGGCCAGGCCAGGCCAGGCCAGGCCAGGCCAGGCCAGGCCAGGGCCAGGCCAGGCCAGGCCAGGCCAGGCCAGGCCAGGCCAGGGCCAGGCCAGGCCAGGCCAGGCCAGGGCCAGGCCAGGCCAGGCCAGGCCAGGCCAGGCCAGGCCAGGGCCAGGGCCAGGGCCAGGCCAGGCCAGGCCAGGCCAGGCCAGGCCAGGCCAGGCCAGGCCAGGCCAGGCCAGGGCCAGGCCAGGCCAGGGCCAGGCCAGGCCAGGCCAGGCCAGGGCCAGGCCAGGGCCAGGCCAGGCCAGGCCAGGCCAGGGCCAGGCCAGGCCAGGCCAGGCCAGGGCCAGGGCCAGGCCAGGCCAGGCCAGGCCAGGCCAGGCCAGGCCAGGCCAGGCCAGGGCCAGGCCAGGCCAGGCCAGGCCAGGCCAGGCCAGGCCAGGGCCAGGCCAGGCCAGGCCAGGCCAGGCCAGGGCCAGGCCAGGCCAGGGCCAGGGCCAGGCCAGGCCAGGCCAGGCCAGGCCAGGCCAGGCCAGGGCCAGGGCCAGGCCAGGCCAGGCCAGGCCAGGCCAGGCCAGGCCAGGCCAGGCCAGGGCCAGGCCAGGCCAGGCCAGGCCAGGGCCAGGCCAGGCCAGGCCAGGGCCAGGGCCAGGCCAGGCCAGGCCAGGGCCAGGCCAGGCCAGGGCCAGGCCAGGGCCAGGCCAGGCCAGGCCAGGCCAGGGCCAGGGCCAGGCCAGGCCAGGCCAGGCCAGGCCAGGGCCAGGGCCAGGCCAGGCCAGGCCAGGGCCAGGCCAGGCCAGGGCCAGGCCAGGCCAGGCCAGGCCAGGCCAGGCCAGGCCAGGGCCAGGCCAGGCCAGGGCCAGGCCAGGCCAGGGCCAGGCCAGGCCAGGCCAGGCCAGGCCAGGCCAGGCCAGGCCAGGCCAGGCCAGGCCAGGCCAGGCCAGGCCAGGGCCAGGCCAGGCCAGGCCAGGCCAGGCCAGGCCAGGCCAGGGCCAGGGCCAGGCCAGGGCCAGGGCCAGGGCCAGGCCAGGGCCAGGCCAGGCCAGGCCAGGCCAGGCCAGGCCAGGCCAGGCCAGGGCCAGGCCAGGCCAGGCCAGGCCAGGCCAGGCCAGGGCCAGGGCCAGGGCCAGGCCAGGCCAGGCCAGGCCAGGCCAGGCCAGGCCAGGCCAGGGCCAGGCCAGGCCAGGCCAGGGCCAGGCCAGGCCAGGCCAGGCCAGGCCAGGCCAGGCCAGGCCAGGCCAGGGCCAGGCCAGGCCAGGGCCAGGCCAGGCCAGGCCAGGCCAGGCCAGGCCAGGCCAGGCCAGGCCAGGCCAGGCCAGGCCAGGCCAGGCCAGGCCAGGGCCAGGGCCAGGCCAGGCCAGGCCAGGGCCAGGCCAGGCCAGGGCCAGGCCAGGCCAGGGCCAGGGCCAGGCCAGGCCAGGCCAGGCCAGGCCAGGGCCAGGCCAGGCCAGGCCAGGGCCAGGCCAGGCCAGGCCAGGCCAGGGCCAGGCCAGGCCAGGCCAGGGCCAGGCCAGGGCCAGGCCAGGCCAGGCCAGGGCCAGGCCAGGGCCAGGCCAGGCCAGGCCAGGCCAGGCCAGGGCCAGGCCAGGCCAGCCAGGCCAGGCCAGGCCAGGGCCAGGCCAGGCCAGGGCCAGGCCAGGCCAGGCCAGGCCAGGCCAGGCCAGGCCAGGGCCAGGCCAGGGCCAGGGCCAGGCCAGGCCAGGCCAGGCCAGGCCAGGGCCAGGCCAGGCCAGGGCCAGGCCAGGCCAGGCCAGGGCCAGGCCAGGCCAGGCCAGGCCAGGCCAGGCCAGGGCCAGGGCCAGGCCAGGGCCAGGCCAGGGCCAGGCCAGGCCAGGCCAGGCCAGGCCAGGGCCAGGCCAGGCCAGGCCAGGCCAGGCCAGGGCCAGGCCAGGCCAGGCCAGGGCCAGGCCAGGCCAGGGCCAGGGCCAGGCCAGGCCAGGCCAGGGCCAGGGCCAGGGCCAGGCCAGGGCCAGGCCAGGGCCAGGGCCAGGCCAGGCCAGGGCCAGGCCAGGCCAGGCCAGGGCCAGGGCCAGGCCAGGCCAGGCCAGGGCCAGGGCCAGGCCAGGGCCAGGGCCAGGGCCAGGCCAGGGCCAGGGCCAGGCCAGGCCAGGCCAGGCCAGGGCCAGGCCAGGCCAGGCCAGGGCCAGGCCAGGGCCAGGCCAGGCCAGGCCAGGCCAGGCCAGGCCAGGCCAGGCCAGGGCCAGGCCAGGCCAGGGCCAGGCCAGGCCAGGCCAGGCCAGGCCAGGCCAGGCCAGGCCAGGCCAGGGCCAGGCCAGGCCAGGCCAGGCCAGGCCAGGGCCAGGCCAGGCCAGGCCAGGCCAGGCCAGGCCAGGCCAGGCCAGGGCCAGGCCAGGCCAGGGCCAGGGCCAGGCCAGGGCCAGGCCAGGCCAGGGCCAGGCCAGGCCAGGGCCAGGGCCAGGCCAGGCCAGGGCCAGGCCAGGCCAGGCCAGGCCAGGCCAGGCCAGGGCCAGGCCAGGCCAGGCCAGGCCAGGCCAGGGCCAGGCCAGGGCCAGGCCAGGCCAGGCCAGGCCAGGCCAGGCCAGGCCAGGCCAGGGCCAGGGCCAGGCCAGGGCCAGGGCCAGGCCAGGCCAGGCCAGGCCAGGCCAGGCCAGGCCAGGCCAGGCCAGGCCAGGGCCAGGCCAGGCCAGGCCAGGCCAGGGCCAGGCCAGGCCAGGCCAGGCCAGGCCAGGCCAGGCCAGGCCAGGCCAGGCCAGGGCCAGGCCAGGGCCAGGCCAGGCCAGGCCAGGCCAGGCCAGGCCAGGGCCAGGGCCAGGCCAGGGCCAGGCCAGGCCAGGCCAGGCCAGGCCAGGCCAGGCCAGGCCAGGGCCAGGCCAGGGCCAGGCCAGGCCAGGCCAGGGCCAGGCCAGGCCAGGCCAGGGCCAGGCCAGGCCAGGCCAGGGCCAGGCCAGGGCCAGGGCCAGGCCAGGGCCAGGGCCAGGCCAGGCCAGGCCAGGCCAGGCCAGGCCAGGCCAGGGCCAGGCCAGGCCAGGCCAGGCCAGGCCAGGCCAGGGCCAGGCCAGGCCAGGCCAGGCCAGGCCAGGGCCAGGCCAGGGCCAGGGCCAGGCCAGGCCAGGGCCAGGGCCAGGCCAGGCCAGGCCAGGCCAGGCCAGGCCAGGCCAGGCCAGGCCAGGCCAGGCCAGGCCAGGCCAGGCCAGGCCAGGCCAGGCCAGGCCAGGCCAGGCCAGGGCCAGGCCAGGCCAGGCCAGGCCAGGGCCAGGCCAGGCCAGGCCAGGCCAGGCCAGGGCCAGGCCAGGCCAGGCCAGGCCAGGGCCAGGCCAGGGCCAGGCCAGGCCAGGCCAGGCCAGGCCAGGCCAGGGCCAGGGCCAGGCCAGGGCCAGGCCAGGCCAGGCCAGGGCCAGGCCAGGCCAGGCCAGGCCAGGGCCAGGCCAGGCCAGGCCAGGCCAGGCCAGGCCAGGCCAGGCCAGGCCAGGCCAGGGCCAGGCCAGGCCAGGCCAGGCCAGGCCAGGCCAGGCCAGGCCAGGGCCAGGCCAGGCCAGGCCAGGGCCAGGCCAGGCCAGGCCAGGGCCAGGGCCAGGCCAGGCCAGGCCAGGCCAGGCCAGGCCAGGCCAGGGCCAGGCCAGGCCAGGCCAGGCCAGGGCCAGGGCCAGGCCAGGGCCAGGCCAGGCCAGGGCCAGGCCAGGCCAGGCCAGGGCCAGGCCAGGCCAGGCCAGGCCAGGGCCAGGCCAGGCCAGGCCAGGCCAGGGCCAGGCCAGGGCCAGGCCAGGCCAGGCCAGGCCAGGCCAGGGCCAGGCCAGGCCAGGCCAGGCCAGGGCCAGGCCAGGCCAGGCCAGGCCAGGGCCAGGCCAGGGCCAGGCCAGGCCAGGCCAGGCCAGGGCCAGGCCAGGCCAGGCCAGGGCCAGGCCAGGCCAGGCCAGGGCCAGGCCAGGCCAGGCCAGGCCAGGCCAGGCCAGGCCAGGCCAGGGCCAGGCCAGGCCAGGCCAGGCCAGGCCAGGCCAGGCCAGGCAGGCCAGGCCAGGCCAGGGCCAGGCCAGGCCAGGCCAGGCCAGGCCAGGCCAGGCCAGGCCAGGGCCAGGCCAGCCAGGCCAGGCCAGGCCAGCCAGGCCAGGCCAGGCCAGGCCAGGCCAGGCCAGGCCAGGCCAGGCCAGGCCAGGGCCAGGCCAGGCCAGGCCAGGCCAGGCCAGGGCCAGGCCAGGCC